>NW_010540950.1:19325-40088 GCF_000687285.1 Phaethon lepturus
GCTAATGCCTGGATAAGCCAACCTCTGCAGTCACTTTAAGTGGCATAATGAAGAGGACCAATATAAGATTTGGTGCCAGAGAGAAAAACAGGGAGACGTTGATTTAAGGTCCCAGCCCCTCTCGTTTCAGGTCACAGGAGAGAAAGTGGAGAGGAGAGCTGCAGCTCGGGGACACAGGGCCACGGTGCTGGTGCCAGAGGAGAGCTGCTCAGTGAAACAAGACTGATAGCTAATGACTGGCGTAAAGGGCTGAAGTTACCAGTCAGCGGTGCTTGGTACACACATATAAAATTCCAGGGAAGTGACTTGCCTTGTTCTGTGCCATTTCTTTAGTTTGTGTCTTGCAGGATCTGGGGGGAGAGGGACAAATGACTAGTTTGTATTAATAAAAGCTTACTATAGCACTGTGGATTTACATGCTGCTTTGCAAACTTAGCTGTGTTCCTTACCCCAAAGAGTTTATACCTCTAAGTCTTTCATAGAAAATCCATTGAATAAGCTCCATGAATTATTTGGAGGGGAACAGTGGTGAGATGGGGATCACCTAACCTTGGCCTTAGAAGTGAATTTATGCCTGCATGAAGTGAATTTGAACCATTGTGCTGACTTATTTGCTTGAGTGCCTGGCTAAAAACCTGACTTTTTTGTTTACTTTCTTTCTTTTGTCATGATTTGTGTTTCGTGCCAGAAACGTGCAAAACGGTGGTTTCCTGGAGCTGACCCCTGCTGTCTCTGACCAGTTGGCCGGGTTATTAATTTCTTTTCAACACATAGAAATGCCATTTTTGTGTGCGTGTGTCTGCATCCCTGTTATCAGTACCTCATCTGAGAGAAACGTCTGCTGCTTGCTCCGTTTCCCTCTTAGACCTGTACCTCTTTTTGTCCCGATCTACACTAGGAGTAACCTGAGGGAGAGGAACACCTCCAACACCTCCCTGTGCTGTAGCCCCTGGATCTAGTCTGCCCGTGGCTTCTGGTGGTGGGGGGAAAGCCGGGGAGGTGAGGTGGGCCTCGGCTTCCCCCCACGGCAGTCCTGGCCGCGCACCCCTGGGGATGCGGAGGCTGCCGGACGGGAAGCGTGGTGGGCAGGAGCGCATCCAGCCTCTAGTCCTCACCCTCTGCCCTCCCGCCTGCCGCTCTGTGGCGCGGCCTCTCCTGCGCACCGCAAGGAAGGGCCGATCATCCTCCCTCCTCCCTGCTGAGCGGCAGTGCTTGGCTAGGCACCCTGACAAACCGTTGCCGGGGCCAAGCAGGGAGGAGGGGACCTAGCAGAGGTACCCGTGCAGGATGGAATTTTGCCATCCTCAAGGACTCAGAAAAGCAAAGACCTGGCACTGGCTGCGCTCAAGGCCGCGAGTTTTCAGCCTTTGTCAGGCTGCTGCCCGAGGCTACCTCCTGCCTGGATTATGCCAAGGGAAGGGTCTGCATGTACTCTTGAGGGACCTTTATTGAATACGAAGGTCCTCCGCAGCAGTGAGCTGGCGAGGCTTCCGGCTCTGGCTGCAGAGCGGTCATGCTGTAATGAGCCTGGACTTGGCTGCCCTGCTTGTAAAGGCCTTTCCTCTCCCTTGAATAGAGAGGAAGAGATTTGCGTCCAGTTAGGTGAAAGGCATGTTAGCTTGGGCCCATCTTTGTAACAAGCTGCTCCCAAATTTGAGTCACGTTCGGATACAGAGGCTAACCTTGCAGCTGGAGCCCACCTGTAACGTTAATGGAAGTGTTTCATTTAAAGCAGCATGGAGCTGGCTGCCAACGCTCCTGAGAAACATCTCGCGCTGTTAGCAGGCACTGGTCCTGCTGGGGAGGGGGTAAATGAATTCTGCTGGCGCTGTGGGGCAAGGAGCTCATTACTCTCCTTGGCAGTAGGGAAGTAATAAGGGAGGCAAGGTGGCAGCTAGAGAGAGAGAAAACCCTTGTCTGTGGACTCCTGGCTGCTCTTGACCTGGCGGTGTGGAGGCAGGGGCGGGGTAGGCGCTGAACAGGGCTGGGCACACGCAGGCAAGCAGACCCCCCTTCATCCATGGCTGGCATTTGGGCTACATGTCCAAAGCTGATGCTGGAAAGATGACTCGAGCCCCATTTGTGCTCTTGCCCAGGAGTGGGTGAGATCTGTGGGACCCTCGGGCTGGGCTCGTGCCTGCTCACCTGATGCACCACATTAGCGGGCTTGCCTGGTCCTGATGTTGATGTGAGCTGCATGTAATGCCATGAGCGATGGCAGCAAAAGCTCTGTTCTTGTCTTATCCTACTGGTGTGGCCCCTGACCCGAGTTTGAACAAAAAGTGCTGCACAGATACGGACTTCCCCCCCGCCCCCCTAAATTCTGTCACTCTAAAAGATTTTACATCACTGTGATTTATATAAAATAGGGAGGTACAGCTTCCTGCCATTCTTTCTTTTCTGTCTTAATGGCTTTTAGAGCTGCATTAGAGCCAAAAAGAAAGAAAAGGAGAGACAGGTGTTAATTTAGAGGAAAAGCAGGTCACCAGAAAACCTGACTATACATCCACCAGGTACCTTTTCTGTGTCTAGGGAGTTTCTGTAACAAGAGTGGCTAAACCAAGTTTGCCCGTAGCTGCTGCTAGTTTGCTTATGAAAAGCAGGGGCCAGCTCCAGAGCTGTGTGGAGGGAGGTCCAAAATACTGAGCGTTTCCCTGGGGTGGGCTGTCTCACCAGGTACACGCTACTTGGCAAATTTTCCCTCTTGGGCTCAGCGAGTGTCAGCTCCAAATCCTGCAGGAGTTTGTGTGAACGCTGCCCTGTGTGCCTGGGCTGCTGATGGACGAACAGCCCCTGAGTGCTGGTAGCGAAATTTACTCGGACGGTTGGGTCTGTCACATGCCTCGTTTGTAATCTCTTTGAGTTTGATTCCTTGCACGTATGAGAGCAAAGAGGTACTGTGCCTCCGAAACGACTCGAGAGGCTCCCCGTAGTCTAATGCTGGACTTTCTGTCTCTCTCATTGGCAAAGAGGTTACCCTTGCCATGCAGTCAAAAATTGATCCAGAGGGAAGCATTTACCCCTCTTTGACTGTTCAGTCTCTGGTCCCTAGATGATATGATTGATATACAGTGTGCTGTATATTTTATTAGGTGAAAAAGTACCCACTGAGGCATAGTATCGTTTCCAAGGGTGACCTTGTGACAGCGGGTGGCGGCAGCAGTGCACATAAAAATGATAAAAGCCTGGCTAAAATCCCTGGCTGTATAGGTTGAAGAGATGGCTCAGAAACTGTTGATGGATGGGTTAGATTAACAGATATGTCTAGGCTCAGAGGTTGACTTTTTTTTTTAAAAAGGCAAGTCAGAGAAAGAAATGAATGCAAATAAGCACACAGAAAATCAAGATAAAAGCAAATGCAATGGTAGAGCAGAAGAAGAGAGGAGAAAGGTCTGGGTTTTTTTTAAGGAAAGCACTCTTCGTGAGGAAATATGGCCAGACCAAGGTGTTGGTGTGTTGCGTTGTGCTGCAGAGGAAAACAGGAGTGTAGACTGTACTAAATTGCACATGGGTTTCTCTATCTCTGTTAAGCTCTCTCTCTCTGTCTTTACTTTACTTGGTTATTTGTGGTGTGTGTTTGTAGTGAGATTTCTGGCAGTGTAGATAAGTTATCGCATTGATTTTTCTTTCTCACTTTTGGGAGGGGGGATGGGGAAGGTTTCTGTGTATTATATAGAAAGCAAAGTATCTGTTAACAACCTGCTGGGTTTAGTCTCCCGCTTGTACAGGAGAAACACCCAAACCAGAACTTGGAAACCCAGCCCCTTCAACTGTAGGGGAGCTGGGGGGTCTGCATGTGAATTTGCCATTCAGGACCATTTCTAGTACCCAGTGCAGGAATAAAAAGTTGAACATTGGCTCCCCAGGACTGTATATTTCATAGGTCAAGACAAGGAATATCACAGATTTATAAAATCCCTTATTGATGTGATCATAGTCAGTGTAACAGATCTGATGATTGTTTTTCGAGCTGTCACTGCAGTGGGAGTATAAAAGTAATGCTTTCTGTTCAGCACCATTTGGGTTTTCATGCCTTGCTCTGGCAAGACAGAGATATTAAAGGTGATCAGCTGAGAAAAGGGCTTGAAGCAGTCAAGGGAAGAGATTAATATTTCTGCCCAGAAGCTGGAGATGAAAAGGGAGAGTTGTGCCCATGACAAACATTACCTTGAGTCACTCATCACTGACAAATGGGCTGACCAGAGTACGTTGTTTCTCTCCCAAGAAATGTGGTTCAGATGGGAAACTGGTGAGCAGGAGTTTGTTACCTGGATTTCCCTGAGTTACCTTTCAAGGCAGTGGAACCTGCCAGCAGGTTGGGAAACGCACAAACATAACCTTCAGTTCCCCAGTCTGTAAAATGTCCCTGATAGGGTGCAGAAAGGAGTGGAAGAGACGTGATCCTCACTGGAATCGGTTGTTTATCATTAGCATTTGCCAACCTTTCACCTCTAGCCATTTGCTCTGAGTTTGTTGTTGGCAATAATGTGACTCCTACACGATCTTGGTTGCCTTTTCATACCCTAGCATGCTCTGCAGAGAAAAAGTACTGCCTATAACCAAAATGTTAATCCAAAAAGTAGTGTCAGTGCACTGCCAGTTATGCTGTGCTGCTCATCAGATCTCCCTGTGGCTGTGTCATGTTGGTTCATTGCAGTTTTGGTGGCTTCAGCTTGCATTGCACTCCTGCATCTTCTTGTGTTTTCACTTCTCCGCTCTGGGGTGTTGGATACCCATACATGTCATCTTCTAACTTGGGGTTATACATGCCAATGTTTAAGGTCAATCCTTAATAGTGTCCTCAGCCACTGTGAAGCACATGAACTGAGGCCCCTCGGGGGATTAGCCTGCCTTGCCTGCTTTCGTGGGTGGTTAAAAGATGATGCAGAGGGATAGAAGTGTGAAAGGTAGAAGGATGGCAACAGCGAGCAGAGGGCTTGCTGCTGGGGAAGTTCATGCCTCCAGCCCTGCTGGCCAGCAGGTTGTTCCAGCTACCCTGCGCAAAGGGGCACGTGTGGGACCTAGAGCTGAGGACAACTCTGTTCCTGACAGCTCAGGAATGTTGCTGGCTCCAAGGCACGTGTGTCCAGGGAGTAAAGTTGGGATTTCAGGGGGCAGGGAAAGGAAAGGTCTGGGGGTGGCATGACAGTCAAGCCCAGCTGTCAGGTTAGCTAGAGTAAACATGATTCTATGAATATTTACTTCCAACTATTTATAGGGCCCTGTGTTAGATGTTCTTTATGTTTATTTTATTAGAATTAATGCTTAGAGGATATTCTCAATGAAAAATATTTCCCTTGAGTGAGTGAAATCAAATAAATAAATTTGCTGCTTGCCATAAAATAGCAAAGGTACACTTAATTTTCCTGGTAGGATGACACCATTTCTGTGGAGATGCTAGCAAAGTATCTAAAGTGCATACAGGGCTTTGAAATGAAAATAATTAGAATATAAGGTATGTCAAGTGCAATGCAAAAATGACTGTGAAGGCTGAAAAGAAACATGTATGTTTTGACTTTTATTTTTACTTCAGGTTTGTAATTGTCTGGATTATACACAGCTACCTCAATCAAAACTGGTGCAGAGTAATTAACATTTCTATGTACATATGCCAAGGAGGTTGAGGACAATAAGAATTCAGATACTGAAAAGAAAACCATCCCTTAAGAAAACATAGGTTCATTACTTGGTACAATTGGTAATACTGCAGAAAAAATGAAGTGTTAAAGGAATATTCATTATGGGTAAGGAAAGGTGATTTATCGTACATTTGGAAGTCACAGCGATACTGAAATTCTGTTTTGAAAGCAGGTAATGAAAATGCTAGAGAGCCATTGCTATCATTGAACATCTTAAAATTTACATGACCAAATAACTCGTACCCAGGGGTTCAGAAAATGTTTAGCCAAGAACAGAGCACACTGGTTGTGAGCAAACTGTGAAGGACACATCAGAGAAAGGTGTGCATATATGTGAACTTGAGAGGTTGCATTGGGATTGCATAAGACTGTATAATTTTTTCAAAAAGATACTTTGAAACCACAGGTAACTAAAGACTGATTTGCCTACCATTAAATTTGGTCCCAAAAAAGGGGAGACAATTAAAAGAGAAGGGAAGGGAAACAGGAAGACAAGTGATGCCTTTCAACATAGCTTTGTGGAAAACATGTCTTGTGAAGTTTAGACAGCTTTTTGATGGGATTACAAATTTGGTTCATGATGGTAGATGTTCACGTGTTGTACTTCTCTAAGGTGTTGGACTTGGTGCCACGGAAGATTCTAATTAAAGGTTAGCAGTGGGTAAACTAAACATAGCACACATTAAATGGTTTAAAACCAGATCACCAATAAATCTCAAGTAGTAATTGCAAACAAGGAATCATCATGCAGAAGAAGCGTATCCCACAAGGGTCCCCCAGGGATCTCTCCTTGACTCAATTCCTTTTGTGTTCCCCCAGTCTTTCAGAGGAACATATAAAATCATTGCTGATAAAAAAAGGTGAAAAATAATGACAGTTTAGTTCTACAGACTGAACTGTACTACTTGATAAGTCCAGACTTTTCTGAGTAAAATCTTTTTTGATGCAGCCAGATTCAAAGTCATGCATCCAGAAGTGGAGAATTTAGATCACACTTACAGGATTAGGGGCTGCTTCCTGATATGTAACAACTGTGAAGAAGATTTACGGTAGGTAACCCACCAGCGCCTGTTGGGATCTTCTTGCTGAAAGCTGCCTTTGAATACGTACTGAGAAAATTAAGAGCCCTATTCCCTATTTCTAGTGCCATGTGCAGGGCCGATGAGATGGTTTGTGGAAGTCTCTGAACAGCAAGTTTCCGCAAAAATTCTGAGGAAGCAGGAGGCTTTTACAAAGAAAAAGGAAAGGATTGGCATAAAACTTGAATTATACTCAGTTATTGTTTTGCTTTTGTTAGTTCGTACTTTTGCTCCATATATTTAATATAACTCCGGGGCAGAGGAGGATGGAAATTAGTCTTGAGTTTAACATTGATGGCTGCTTTATTGTTCAGCAGTTGATAAATACAATCCCTATCTCTAATTCTAAGTAAGCTTGCATGACTGTACATGCAATTTTTCTTTTTATCTCCAGACTCTGTCTGTAATACCTACTTTCCTCCTCTTTTCTAAGTCTGTGCTCAGATGTGGCTAGCAGCTACAGACTAGCTGAAAGTCCAAACCCTCCCAACTAACTGGCAGGAGTTTCAAGGCCTGTCACAACCTTCTGAGGAGGTTTGCTTCACAAAGTCTCTACTAGATCATAAGAACTAGAGACAGGACAGAAAGAGAAAGGATGTAGCACCAGCTGTAGCAACCAGCTGAGTAGTGGAGACCTCCACAGGTGTAGCTATCTTCTGAACATTGCGACTGTGCAGTGGAAACTACACAATTATTGTCGCTTCGGTGCTTTTGTTATACATGGTCTGAACCTGGAGTAGTTTAGGAATAAGTCAGGAAAAATCAGAGCTATGGCTAGACCTGAGTGTCCTCATAACCCACAGATGACTTGTGATGCTGTCTCGACAGGGAGAGGTCTGGTATAGCAGCAACGTACCCAGTATAGCACCAGTATAGCTGGTGATACTAAGCTCCAGATAAATTCGGTCTCTGTTATGCTGAAGTGCAGAGCGAGAGAAGGAGTGGCAATTACGGTGACCTAAGGGCATGGGGGAAGTGACACAAATGGGACAGGGTTTGTATGTCCCCTAGGAAGAAGATGAATAAATGGGTACTTATTAAAAGTTCAGTATGATAAAGAATGGCCCAGATGTAAGACAAGGTAGCACTTCTGTTTCCCCTGTTTTGTGAAGTAAGAATGATAAGACTAAGGAAGGGGAATTCAGTACTGGAAAAATAAAATACTTTCTTTCTCTGCCTGCTTATAATTAAACTGTGCAGCAGATTGCCACAGGTTGATACTGAAATACTTTATTAAGCTTGTGTGTTTGAATTATATTATGCTAATTACTGTAGCTCATGCTGCATTCTCTTGATATCCTTATGTCTGCCTATCAAGAATACCCAGAGTGGTCGTAACGACCATTGTTAAAAACGTTGAGGTGTGGGCAGATCTCTTAAGCCTCCCACTTCAGGGCTTGAACTAATCTCCAGCTACTCAGAGATCCGGTGAGGACAGAGCATGGCTCGGAGGAAAGCTGTTGTGAGGTAAGGTGCAGGCCATGGCTAGAGCCAAGGCATGGGACCATTTGACCTTGGTTCTGCTTTAGTGTTCTCAGCTCTTAGTTCTGGACTTGCCTTGCTGGTTTTTTGCTTCTTCATGTAGTGTAAAATGGCACAGTGCTTTTGGTTTCAGCAGCATGCTACTGAATTACGCCATGCTTTGCCTAGACACAAATGCATCAATGTGGTGATTATCCCTGCGCCATCACTCAGATATACTAGTCTTTTTCCAGATACCCTGAGAGAGTTTGCACTTGGGGGAGTCTCTCATTTTTTCCATCTAAAAAAATAAAAGGCTTCCACTTGAGATCCAGGAAAAGGTGTTTTTTTCTGGTTGGGTTTGTTGGGGTTTTTTTCTCAGCTGAGATTGAATAGGCATCCTGTGAGCAACCAAGTGGAGAATTTTGGTCCTGCTGAGTGAGTCACGCTCTTCAGTTGCTCACTTGTGATTTGCAAGCACTTCTGAATATCTTCTGGCATGTGAGCTCTCCCTTCTCTGGATGATGTTTGTTTGATTCCTTGTATTGTGCAAATATTCTCGCAGGTGGCAGGCATGCTGCAGATAAACTTTTTGATCCTTCAGAATCACCAGCCTCTCATAATCCTGTTTTCCAGCTTTGTAAATGTTACCCCCACACATACAGCTTCTTGTTGCTCTCAGATCTTCACCGTTACTTCTTCATTTCAAACAACATCATCTTCCCTGTCTCTCAATGTGCTGCATCACATTTCCGCGAGAAAGAGTGACTTCTCAAAATGATCACTAGATGGCTACACAACTGCACAGGATTTCACAGCTTTGCTTTCACAGACCTTCAAACCATTTCTCACAGCCCTCTAGTTTGTAATATCTTTGGTTTGAATTGCATTTCTGCCACAAAATGCAATTTCCATATCTTCAATTTTCTTCTCAGCATGTTGCAATATAATTCCACGCCATTCAAATTTATTGTACAAAGAAGTCACTGGGGCTTAAATGGCATCTAACCTCTGAAGCATCTGGTATTGTCCACTGTTGGAAACAGGATCCTGGACTGCATGCCCCATTGGTTTGATCCAATAGAGCAACTCCTGTTTTTCTGGAGTCTCTGCAGAAAACCCTTGGAGTCAATTGGGCTCAACCTGGTGTGACTGTTGACCTGGCTCTGGCTGAGCAGCTCTGGAAGCTCCATGACTGGGTACAGGTGTCGGTCCATGATTCAAACCTTCACCAGGCACCACTGCTGTTTTACAGGGATGGAAGGGGGTTGTTGAAGGAGGGAAAAATATCTTCCTATTTGCCTACTATAAGCTGGAGCAAACTTTAGAAACAAGAAGTGGCAAATACCAGAGAAGCATTTGCCTTCCTCACTAGCTCATTTCTGTCTCTCATTCAAATAAAAGACTAATACAAATGTTAAACTTTCCAACAGAAATAATTTCTTGCAATAGCTGTCAGGAGGGACCTAAAAAAGGCATGACAGTACTAATTTTTGCCATATATGTTGTGTTCAGAACCATGCAAATAGAAATGCGTTCCTCTGCCGCTGAAAGTCCCTGTTTGTGCCCTTACACAAATCCTCCCACGTTCTCGTGAGTGGTTACAATAATGACATTTATGTAATATTGCTAGGTGTTTATAGCTGCCTAGTCTGAATGCGAATCTGGGTATAAATAATACAATCATAGTCTTCTGCGAGCTAGAGAAATGTTATCTGTGTTTTACAGATATGGGAATTGAGGTAAGTGGGGGGAAGTGAAGTGAATAACTGCTCTCACGTGCAAGCCACGGCACCCTGCGATATTCATGGCCGGCGCAGGATGTGGCGGTCGGTCAGCCCCAGGACACCAGCCTCCAGGCAGAAGGCAAGCGCTGGGACGGTGCTAGCAGCCTCCCTGGCGTGGGGGCAGGAAAGCAAAGAGGGGAGCATTTCTCAGAGGGGGAGAGTCCGGTGAGGAGACCTTTTTGGAGTAAAAGAGAACACCTGGCTGAGGAACAAGGTGTGGGGTGTGCGGTGGCACCATCCCAAGGGGAAGGGGACTAGAGGGTTTCAAGTTAGTTGTGTGCTGGCACTTCTGGAAACATGGTATGAAGAGCAAGGCTATAGATCCGTCTATCTTGGTGTATTTTCAACGGGAGTCTGCAAAGGAGGATAAGCATCAGAAAGGGAGAACTAGCAGAGCACAGGCTGGGTCTCTCTGCCACATGGCCACTTGGAGCCGGGGAGGGTGGCATGTGCTCCCCCCCAGGCTGCCCTGGCTGGGTACCGCAGCGGTGGTGGCTGCCCACCAGTAGCCCGGGGAGCACCCACTTGCTTACGAGGAGCAAAGCAAACCTGGAATGTTTGCCTGTGAATTCCCTGTGGGAAATAAAACTCCCCATTTGGCAAACGTTTGGCCTCTTGTCAAAAGGAAATTGAAAAAGCGAAATCCTCCCATAAGTGCAGATGAGCTCTGAACTGTGGATTCAAAAAGAGCATCCCAGTTGTTCGCTTTGGGCAGGCTGGAGCCAGGGACGCACTTTCTTTGGCTCTAAAAGGTATTTCAGCCATTTCGGAGGCGAGACAAGTTGGAAGACCTTCAAGCTGACATGGGCTGATTCGCTCACAAAGCTTCAGAAAAACATTAAAACCCGGTATGGTTGGTGTAATTGTGTCAGATATACAAATGTGGATGTGAGAGTTCCTAGGAAGCATTGCGAGTTTGACTGCCAGGCAGAACCGGTATTAATTTCAGATAGTAATCTATAGTGACAACAGTCTGTTTTCAGAGAGCTGCTTTGCAGTCTGTGCTATCGAAATTTAGAGGCAAAAGAAGGTATTGATGGGAGCCAATATTTCCAATGTGACCATCTCAGCAAAACTCCAAATATCACGATCAACATTGCAGCGATCATTTTATTTTGTCAGCACAAAGCCATGAATCGGCAGCGGCTAATGAGAGACACCAGTTAATAACGGGATTGCAGCAGAATTGTACAGACTGCTTTAGGCAGTGGAGTGTAATTTTGTAAACAGAGCTGGCACTTGTTTGAAGGGAAATGGTTTAAAGGCAAGGTGGTTCCTTCCGAATCCTCTGCTAACCTGTCATAGAAATACTGATGCATCGTCGGCAAGGACGGCTGCTTGGCTTTCACCTCTTATTCAAGTTTCTGCTACAATCCTGTATCATCTGTCAGGATGCTCAGTGAATAGGTTATGTTAAAATCCTACACACCATTATGCAAGCAACAAGAATCCCCAATGACTCCACGGGCCCAGAGCAGCTCTCCCAAGAGGCTGACGGCTGTGGAGGCTCTCGCTTCTTGCACCGAGGTGGCAAACACCAGCAAACCCCTGGGATTTCTAAAGCAGCTTATATAGCACTGTCCTCTGCTCCACACCTCCCCAGGGAGCTTTTCCTTAAGGACCTCTCTTGCACAAATAGATGAATAGTTTTTGGCTTTATTTTCTCCTCTGCTCTTGGATAAAGTAATCTGTGCCAGGAGCGTGGCCCAAGGCTGTAATAACACCTTGCTGCCTTCTAGGGCTGCTCTACATTGACTTTTTCCTAGAAATTGTGCCCTTTCACAGTTCACCGGATATGCCCCAGCTCACAAAGCATTTTGCTGAGAGGTTAAATCCAGCTGTGGACTTCAGAAGGGGGGGGGGCAATCATCTATGCAGGAACGTGCTTGTCCCTGCAGCTCTAAAAATGACTTTCCCTCCTGGAACTACCAGTTCCAAGGAGGACAACAGGCATCCATGCCCCTGCAATGTGACAGCTCCTGTCCCAGCTCAGGGGCTGGTCAATGCTCCAAAAACGTCAGGAAAAAAAAAAAATTAGTTTATATTCTCAGTTCCACCGCAGATCTGCCTGTGGATTTCTTACAACAACAACGTGGCCTCAAAAACTGCCAATGCGTAACACAGCGTTTCATGTACTGCACACTAGGCAATTATTGTGGGAGGGATGCTTCATATTAGAAGAGTTACAGAAATGTTGCCTCAACAGTTGGCTTTCTAGCTGGGACCGGCTGCCTTCCTTGTCCCTGTGCTAGGCTTTTCCTTCCTAATCTCAGGGTATTAACTTTATTCAGCCTCCATCTTGAGATTAACAAGAAAGTTCCTGACAAGATTAAATAATTTTCCTCCCCACCCCCTGCCCCAAACTCAGAGATGAAACAGGCAATGAGTGAATTTTGTAGTCACAAACTAAGATGTAGACTTTCCCATGATTGTGCTTAAACCCCACTTGAAAGAGAGACTTTTTGGAACCATAAAATACTTTTATCTGCAGGATTGAAATTGGGTTAGCAATTTCCTCAAAGAACAGAAGAAAACTGACTGCTCTGGGTCATGCAGTGTGCTTGCATGCCTTTGAAGTAGTCTTTTTAAAATTAATGTTCCAACTTACAGTTAAACTTGCGTCTTTTTTTCTTTTTTTTTTTTTTTTTTCCCCCTGACACTAAGAGGTCTTTGGAGCCAATAAGGTTATTTTTCAACTTGTCAGATAACCCGAGTATGGTGAGGGGAGCTGGGAAGTGCACAGATCTCCACCAGCACCAGGCAGTGAGTTTCAGAGGAACAATCCCGAACGCTTGTTCAGACTTTGGTTAAGCGTGAGCTGTTCCTGATTCTGGCCACAGTCACTGTCACTGCCGTAGATTTATGTTGTTGTGCTTTCTCTGCTCATTACAATTTTTCAAGAGGAAAAGACATTCATCAGCTCTGACATCAGACAAAAACTAATGAGTTATGTTACCCGAGCCTATTCAGCAATGAGAGCCCTGAGAAAAGTGTCACACGAGCTCGCTCTGCCCACGTGGACCATGATAACGTATAAAGAAGCATGAGGCCTGGAGTAATTACAAGTAGAAAATAACTATTTAGCCTCAACCTTCAAGAGGGAGTGTGGTCAAATGATTTTAACTCTGAACTGGTGGGCAGGACCCATAGATCAGTGCTTGGTCCTGCTAATGGCTGTGGGCAAGTAATTTAAATGCGTATTTTGATTTCTCTGTGAAAGGCATGAGACAGTTGTGGTTTCTGGGGGGAATAGGTACTGTATAAATGTGGGCTATGCTCTCCCTGGTTTATTGGAGGTGCACCCTAATGAGTGACAGTGGAAAATGAGCCTTTGAGTATTGCAAATAATTCTGGAGGGAACCTAGAACTGACAATTATAAGAGCCAAATGGGATTAGCTATACTTGGAGATAATATTTATTGAAGAGATACATTGTCTGGACCAGAGTAACTTCTTTCAGAGCAACTTCTTTCCTCCTCAGCCCCATTTCAGAACTTCCTTAAAACTTGCTTTGATGCTTTGTGATGCTCAGGAATCCCACAAGCCACAAATGCGCCCACGTTACTTAGTGTTTAGGTCCATCTCACTGCTGTATTGCACTCCACCACCTTTTCTATGTTCACTTGTTTTTTGTCCTCTAATATATGTATTTCATACCCTGTGGGTCAAAGCCGGCTTGTGTGGCGCCCATAAGCAGTGCCGACTGCTGTGAATTGAGGTCATGCTGTACTGTCATGTAGTTAATCATTGCTTTTCTGGTCCATGCTCTGGAGGATGATCTGGTCTGCCTGGTCCTATTTGGGCTGCCGATACTCTGATGTGGCATTCCTTTGCTTTTCTCATTTTCACCTGCACCGCAGTCCAAGTGAGCTGTTAAACACAACTGAGATAGCGCAGGGGATATCATTGTCTTCCTCTGAATATACAGATGCATTCTGACACCTCCTAATTCTCAAGGCCAGGATGCCAATAAAAATTGGAAACGCCGTGGCATGATCACATCGCACCTTCAATATAATCCTGACACAGGGTCCATGGCTTTGGGTATGTGACGGATCGGTTTTGATGACTGTGTTCAGTTGCTTTATAATGGCATATGATGATCGCGCTGTCAATAACCTCTGCCTGCTTTAGGGCTTGTTCTACTCCCTTAACTGCTGCTCTACAGCCCTGAGACCTAAATTTTAAATCTGTGCAAGAAATAATGTGTGTCTGCAAAATTAAGACTTATATTCCTCTCATTAATCAGCCCTTTCCCAGCAGCTCCTGATTGTGCTCCATCCTGTGTTATCATGACTGCAATGCTTGAGATCCATCCCCCCTCTCATCCTTTTTTTCCTCTGATTCCTCTTCTAACTTTTAGGCTAAGAAGGGCTATTCAGTCAGAAGGTGGCAGGTGTGAAGTGGTGGAGTTTAACAGGAAAAAAAAAATCAGTGAACAATGCATTTGTTAGACTGTTTCATGTTAAGAGGGAAGGAAGGTGTTCTCAGAGAATGGAGAAGAAAAATTAGAAAGCAGTGTGACTAGATCTGAATTCAGATAGAGGTTAGGTAGCTTCTGAGAGTTTCTTGGTTTGTTTTTTGATTGGGTTTTTTTTTCCCCCCTAACCCAGGACAGTCCATGAAGAAAAGTCAACAGATAAAAGAGAAATAGGCCTAAACCTAAATCCTGGTCTTTATTTACCGAAACCCTGGTGACCCCAGATTTCCCTCCATGCCTGAGCTTTGCGTTTCATGGCAAGGGTGGAGCCACTTTGCATTTTTCCCCCCAGCCTTCTCCAGCAAAAACAACAAAAGGAAACACTATGTCATGCTAATGAGCTGGACCATAACACCATTTCACCATCTCGGGTGAGACGCCGGGTGCCCAGAGGTCATGGCAGCCCAGGCAGCCTCGCCGGAGATACCCTCCACCCACACCGCCGCGGGCCTGGGGGCTCCAGCTCAGCTCAGGTCAGGGTGCCCCATTCAGCACTGCCCTACATGAGACCCTCGCTGTGGGCAGCTTGTCTCTAGCTTGATCTTGGGCCTTTTCTCCTGGAGGGACACTGGACCACACTTGCTGGAGGGTCCAACTCCAGCCCTGCCTCCAGCCCCTTCTCCTGCTGCTCCAGCTGGGCCCCGGCCGCGTCGGGGCGATCACTAAAACCTGTCACCTGCCCCCAGCTCTGCCCACCCGGCTGACACCCCAGGGGACAGCACCCTGTGGTGGGGTCACCCCGGCTCAGCCCCCCTCCCAGAGCAGTCCTGCTGGCACTGAACCCTGGCACAAAAGTAAAAAAAGCAGGTATGAATAGTGCCATGAACAGAAAACCGTGTGGCCAGCTGGAGAGGTTACATCTATTTTGATCACCTGGAGTCCTGCGTCCAGCTCAGGCACCTCAGCACAGGAAAGACATGGGCCTGTTGGAGAGGGTCCAGATGAGGGCCCCAAAAATGATCAGAGGCATGGAACCCCTCTCCTGTGAGGACAGGCTGAGAGAGTGGGGGTGCTTCAGCCTGGAGAAGAGAAAGCTCTGGGGAGACCTTATTGCAGCCTCTCATCACCTAAAGGGGGCTTATAAGAAAGATGGGGACAGACTTTTTAGTAGGGTCTGTAGTGATAGGACAAGGGGTAACAGTTTTAAACTAAAAGAGGGCAGATTTAGACTACATATAAAAAATTCTTTAGGATGAGGATGGTGAAACCCTGGCACAGGTTGCCCAGAGAGGTGGTAGCTGCCCCATCCCTGGAAACCTTCAAGGTCAGGCTGGACGGGGCTCTGAGCAACCTGCTCTAGTTGAAGATGTCCCTGCTCATTGCAGAGGGGTTGGACTAGATGGTCTTTAAATGTCCCTTCCAACCCAAACTATTCTGTGATTCTATGATCTTGCATCAGATTTTTTTGGACTCTCTGGTAGTTAAAAATTAATGCAAAATCTGTTGTTAGAAATGCTATAAAATTGAAACAAAAAAACCCTGCAATTTTTAATGGAGGTCATTAATTCTTCAAGTTCAGAAGGAAAAGTAATTTGATTGTGTCACTGATTCACAGATATGTTTATCACAAGTTTTTGAGTGGAAACTTCAACTACAACTTTTTCTGATCTCTCCATTATTCCTTGTTTCATTTTACTTGGAAAAAAACCCCACAAAAAAAAACAAGGAAAGGGGAAATTATGATGAAAAGGAAACTGGTTTGGGTTGGGAAGGGAGTGGGAGAGTATAACTACTACTATTGTTTTGCTGTATCTTTTCTAAAAAAAAAAAAACAAACCTGAAAAATGGCCACACCTGCCCAAAAAAGAATCCAGATTATTTTAAAACATATTTTTGGCAAAAGTTTTAATTTTAAGCAGCTCGTTTATTGAAAGATGGAGTCTGCTGGTATAAGCCTATCTTCTGGTGAGCTAGGCTTGAAAAAGGATGGAAAGATGTATTACCATTTGGTAAATCAAAATCTTCTAAAATGGATTAATGATCTCTGTGTAGAAGCCATATCTTGAGAGAGTTTTTTTAGTCCAAAGCTGGGAATAAAAATGTTATTTTCAAAGGTGGTTTGTTTGCTGCATGCACGATGGCTAGTTCTGTCTTTTTGGTTTATTAGACTTTATGTAGGCTCTTGGAATTTGGAATCTCAATTCTATTATCCTTGGAATTCTTCCTCCTTTTATTCTGTTAGCAATAGATGTATTCTCTTTAGTGTGACGTGGTGTTTGTTATTATACAGTCATATTATTATTTATGTGACAATATTGTTTGTATGGCATTAGCTGCTATAAAATTTAGGTCTGAGGTCTCCTAGGTCAAGATTCTGCACATGTGAACACCTAGAGGACGGGGTGCTCATGCAAAGAGTCCATGATCCAGGCAGACAGGAGAGGGGAAGGGGCAATCTGGAGAGGTGAAGCCCTTGGTCAGAGCCAGTGCAGTGGGTCAGCATCAGCAGCCAAACTCACCTTGAGCTGTGCCATTTGGGTGCAGCATTTATCGTCCCTTGGGGCTTGCCCAACAGCCAAGACTGCCCAGTGAGTAAAGGAAACCTGAACTGACTGAAATGAAGGAAAAGTACTTTTCTCTATGGAGTACAAACTACATGTGTTGTTAACATGAAATTTCTGCTACTTCTCATGCATGTGATAACATTCACCTCGATGCTTCTGGGTCATATCTGTATTGTATGTTGGAGGATAATGGTGTGAGTTAGCTTGAAATCAGCTTTCTTCAAGTGTGGATGCAACCAGCCTTGGTAACACAAAGCTCTGGGGACAGCCAGCCCGGGTCTCTGTGCTGAGATGGGAACACTTCACTGCAGTATGGGCACACTCCATAAGTCTTCAAGGGCTCATGGAGGGTTTACCTAAACTAGCTAAGCCATTCCAGCTCCAGAGCAGGTAAAAATAATATTCCAGCAAGGTTTATCAGTTAAGCTCTAAGTGGCTTCTTGCTCATCGCTTTGTTATTTGCAGAGATCAGGTCAAGAGGAATGATCAGGTGTGATGTGGGAATAATCCATTTGCTTCTGCTAAAATATGCCTAACATAGCGAAAGGGAAATGGGCTCTTCTAAAGATAGGGAAATAACCTAGCAAAAGAAAGATGGTTTCATAAATACTATTGCTGAGGAAGCAGAAACTGTATTATTAAAAGAATTATTCTTTTGACCTCTAAATAATTCCAAGTCTATAAAAGGCAGACTTTTGTCAATAAATGAGTGTCATTAAGAAAGATCCATACAGAAAAAAGATCATAAATCAAAAGGAGGAGGGCTGCAGTATCAGAGCACAGCTACAAATTGCTGTTCTGCTCCTTTCTGCATTGTTAGCAACCTGCTGATAAGTATGAAATGTGCACAAAATGTCTGTAGCTATTTCATCAGCAAATGGCCCAGCTTTTGAAAATAGCTGGAGCAGGTGGCATTAGATGAACACAGGCCTGGAAGTAAAGATATTTAAGTTGTGTTCCCATCTTCGATGAGGGCCCCCATAGAGCACTGACTTATTTCCATTGGACTTATTTTCATTGCACCTTGCTTCTAGGAGCACCTCAGTGAGGGCTTGTTAGGGTGAAGTGGCCCAGCCTGTGAGGCATGGTCATGATGATGTGCTTTAAATGTTACACCCGATTAACTCCAGGATTTCCAGGGACATTCTGGGTGCTGAGGGGCAACTATAATTGTTGGGGGTAATAAAACACTGAGTGAAAAAAAAGGAAAGCGGTTAAACCTCTTAGCACACACACTGTTAAAGCCTCTCTTGATTTTTTTCCAGAGTTTAAAAAACAAGGGAGAGGTGGGAAGCTACCCCAGTTAACACTCTTGGACTACTACTCCCGTCTTATCTAAGGTCTATTGAATAATATATCATAATGAGTATAGTATGCCCTCTCAGTGGAGGAAAGGAAAAATAATTTTGCTAGGGGAAAGTGGGGTCTACAGAGCCATCAGCAGAGAAAGGAAGAGAATTGGAGGATGCTCCAAAAAGAAGGGGAGGAAGGGCAATGGTATGCAAAGCTCGTGGCATTGGGAGGGAGGAGGGAGAATAGAAAATCTCTGATACGTGGTCAAATTCAAGTGTCCGGCCAAGGCTTAGGGGACACACTGTGCTGGTGTGGTTACGATAGGCATTTTCCACAGCTGACAAGAGGGAGCGATGTCTTGCAATGTGTCTGGTCCCCTCTGGCACCCAAACCCATGTAAGGCACTGCAGTTGATTTAACCGAGGCTGTGGTTAATACTGGATGATGTCCTGGACTGAGAATCCTGACCTCTGCTCTGTCCCAGTTCTCCTGCTGGCCTTGTGTGGAAGGGGTGGCCCAAGCATGGGGCGAGGTGAAAGCGGACCCAGCCAGGGGCAGGTTGGTGGGGGAAGTGGTAGGGCCATGTTCATGGGCAGATAGTAAGGGAAGAGGTGAGGACCAAGGCAGAAAGGGACGTGTGTGATGCAGGGCCTGGGGGTCACAGTGGGGAGTGGCTGAGGGGCACTGAAGTGGCAGGGGATGGGGACAGAACAAAAATGTACCTTAAGAAGAACGAATGCACTTTGGCTTGGAAAGAGCTTGGCCTACAAAAAAATACGACTTTTCCCCATCCTGCCAGCCTGCCAGATAACATTTGTCAAGTGATTTGGGACCAGAGCAAAACAGAAAGATAAAGATATTACCATCTTCCATTATTAAATCCTGATGGAGGTTTTCTTAAATGCAGTCGTTTCAGAGGAATGTGTTATTTTTTTGCTTGACATGTGAGATAGATAGTGAAAAAGTAGGACTTTCTTCAAGTTTAGATTGTGGTTTTTCACTGATTAGAGGAACCAGAACTTCTCTGCACTCAGTGGCTCTGAGCCATCTTCATGAAGCTGGTGCAGTAAACACACTCTGACAGTAGGAATTAATGTTATAATCATATCAGGACTGTGAACCATAACTTGTTGATGAAGTTGTGAGAAGTGCACTTACCAGATATAGAATGTATGCAGAGCATTTGATGCATTAAATGTCAGATCCCCGCAGCCTACATTCCAGAAATAAAAAAGGATAATTAATTTCCACACGTCTTGGCACACTCCATTAGAACAGTGACAGTGGAAGCAAATGCTGTTACAAGTGATTGCTGAAAGACTCTATTGAATTTGGGGAATAAGAACAGCAATTCAGGGTCAGTCTGAAAGTTTGACTCACTCAGTATCTTGTCTCCATAATGGGTAGTGGAGAGGTTTAAGGAAAACATGAGAGGTGAGGGAGCACAGGGTGATATTTTCCCTGATCTTGTCCTACTTTCTAGCAGTCTGTGGTTCATGGACTACAAGTATTTTAATCATGTGTTTTAGAACCCTTGTTGAACCTGTTTTTTATTTGTCTAACTGTTTTATTTTTAATGCAATTTTATTTTTGGCATCAGCAATGCCTTAGATCAGTGAGTTTCACAGCTTATGTATACATGTGTGAAAGAGCAATTCCTTGTGTCTCTTTTTCAACCTGCCACCTGATAATTTCCCCAGTTTCCTCCTACCTCTTTCATTGCAATATATTATGAAACTGAGTAACAGTCCCTTGTTCACCTTCTCCAGATTGTTCATTAAGTCCCTGAGCTAGGTTATTTCCAAGTTGAAAAGCTCTACTCCGTATATCAGGTCCCCTCCTCTGGCTCATCCTAGCATGGCCGTTCATGTGGTAAGCAAGGAATAGCTGAATTTCTAACTTATTTCTTCCCAAAACTGCTTGCCATCTCATGGCTAGCAGCCATTCCCACTCACACCAATGCTTCCCTTCCTACAACCCCCACTCTACGACGGTTGTCTTCATCCTACCTGGCACCGCATCTACCTTTCAGGACAAGCCATTTCACTTGGGAGCTCATTATCCTTCACTTGAGTTCTTCTTTTGAAGTAGAGGAGCGTTTTGTCCATTTTAGAGACTCCTGAAAGTTACTGGTTTTTTGAACGGGAGCAAACCCAGAGCAATATTTGATAAGCAAGGCACTTGTTCTGCTTTCTCATTTCAGCCTCTGGAGAACGAGTGAAGTCGGTCAGCACAGCTATGCCAGCCTGCCTCAGGGGAGACCTCCTCTTTCACAGAGAAGAGGGAGGAATGCCAACAAGGTGCATATATTTCGGTAAGACACAATGAAGATCTAAACACCTAGAAATGTGCCTGGATCAGAAAATTCCTGAACCATGCATGATGCATGGAAGAGTGCTTAGGGAAAGTCTTGTGGCCAGTCTCTGTAGTCTTCTCTAGGTGATGGCTTTTGGCCAATGTTGGAGATGGATTAATGGTTGGACTTGATGATCATTGAGAGGGCTTTAAACTAGATTTGGA
>NW_010540951.1:0-3388 GCF_000687285.1 Phaethon lepturus
TTCCCTCTTCCCTCTTCCCTCTTCCCTCTTCTCTTCATCCCAAGAGCATGGCTGCCACCAAATTATTCATTCTGCTCAATGTTGTGGTTTTCCTTTCTGTCTTGATGTCTAAAATCCTTTCTTGTGAATAACATTCCTTGACATGTGCCACTATCATGGCTGGGCTATTTGAATACAACATCCTATTTCTACTTCCAACTGGAGGACCACACCTTGTAGTTCCAGAGGTGGAAGTCTGCATTATAATAATGCATTTCCAAGATCAGCATTTGCTGGTGATCAGTCTGCAACTAGCTAGCTTTAATAACACATTTCTTTCCTGAAATTCCCTCCTTCATAGTTGCCCAAAACACAGCAGCAACCATTGGTGACTTTGGTCAGATGGCTTTACCTTGCATGCAAAGCACTGATAAAGCCACAGTAATTTGAAAAGATCTTTCACTGCACAACTCATACTTCCACAGCAATCTCTATTTTAAATCTATCTCTACTGAAATTTTCTTTTCCCCTTTATCCATATCTCTTAATTCTGCATGTGCAGACCCAGTAGTAGTTTTGTAACTGTTAGCAATAGTTTCTCACTGTCTTACTGTAGACAGTTTGACAGTGTACTGGAGATGGTTTGACAGTATGATTGCTACTGAGAACAATAACTTAATTGGTGGCAGTTTTTCTGCAAAAGCTCTGTTTCACTTTGTTCTGAATTCTGTCTTTTATGTCCAAAAGCACTGCCTCACAGGCAATGGCCCAAATACTCTACGATGTGAATTGTGTAAACCTGCAAACAACGTGTTGAACAAAAACTAGTAGACAAATGAATTCAGTGCACAACTGCAAGGCCTGGGAATAAAACCAGCTGAATTGTTTGGCAGCAGTATTGCTTAAAGAGCTCCATAACTAACAGAATCCTTTTAACCCACTGACAGAAAGTAAAACACTTGTGATTTTGCTGGATGATCAGTCACTATCTGAGCACATTCCTGTGCTATAATTTGTAATGACACAGCTACAATGGACAAGCCACTATAAAGCTTTTTGGTCAGGATATTGACAAAGAACTGGTGCTGAAGTTTCATTAGAGCTTTGCACATTTCATACCCAATCATTACCAGTATATCTTATTGACAGTGCCAGCCCTGGTGTTGTAACTTCTCAAGTCAGAAAATCTTTTCTGAACCTGCTTCAGTAAGTGAGGTTTGATTTTGGTTCATTTGTTTTGTTCTGCTGTTTCAGTTAGGAAGCTTTCCTTTAGTCGCTTAGCTAACTTGCAGAATACTTCCATGAACATTTCACATCATCTCACAACAACTGGCATGAAGTAAGCCTAAATTCAGTGCCCTAAACTATTCAAGCTACTCTGTTTCAGCTTTGCGATTTGGTAACAATGATGAATAATGATTGAATAACTCTGCCTAAAAAGTATGGCAGTTTAATCTTTCTGAAAAGAAAAGTTTAACTGTATATAATATTTGAATTGTAATTTCTCAATGTTCTTCTCTTTAAACTTTATTTTCATCATGTCACAAATGGTCATACCTGATAGATCTAGATGTAGAAATGCTAATTTTTTGTAACAATATCTAGGTTCCAAACCAAACTTTCTGGTGGGAGCAGTGGATACAGTCTAGCTGAGAAATTTAGCTAACATTATTGGGGATGCAGGATAAATTACTCTAGACAGATAACATGGATGTGTTTGTATCTGAATAAGAGGTACTCCTACTTATAAAACAGGTATTTTCATTTCTGTTTCCCCATCCCATGCTGACATAAACTTCATTAGGAAGTTGTTTGGTTCAGTTTGTTTGGTCAGAAGAGGTGAAGGTTCTTTCAGATGGGCAAAGGGGAAGTGGGAGCTCCTTCACCAGCACAAGCTGATCCTTTGCCACATTGTCCATTTTGTACTGCAGAATTTTATATATAAGCATACTGATCTTATGTCCATTATGGAAATCACCTTGGAAAATAATATTCTCCTCTTTTCCTGAAAGCTGGTAAATCTCTTCTAAGTATAACTTAACTTCAGCTGAGAAAAAGTGACTTGTTTTTGAACAGCAAACTTATTCATGTTGATAGTTCAGATCAGTACAAAAATATATATTTTGCCATGTTTTGTTGTAGTAAAGACTACTGGAAAATGGCTTCACTTACTTTTTCTGTGTTGTTTTTTCCCAGATGAACATAAAATATTTCATATTTCAGTCACCAATAACATTGGTAGACCTTTAGAGAAAAAATACTCATAATGACTACTATTTCTGCATTCAAATCTATCACATCTCTAACTCGAACTATTTTACCATTGTGAAAATGTAGTTAATACATGTATATCTTTGTTTAATTTCTCCATATTTTAGTTGCATGATCAGCTACAATGGGACTCTGATGTATTAATTACAAAGAATAAAAGGAAGTTCAGTGGTTTTTAAATGTGATTATTATTAAAAGGTTCTCTTGGAAGGATTTTTTTATAATCCCACATATATCTAAAAGCAAGTCTCAGATGATGAAAGTAAGTCTCTGTAATAATGTTGGTCTTCCGTAGTAACTGAATCCTAAGCAGTCTGTTGCGATGTTCTGGAGCCCTCAGCACAGGAAAGACATGAACTAGCTGGAGCAGCTCCAGAGGAGGGACACAAAAATGATCTGAGGGATGGAACACCTCTCCTGTAAGGACAGGCTGAGAGAGTTGGGGTTGTTCAGCCTGGAGAAGAGAAGGTTCTGGGGAGACCTTATTGCAGCCTTCTGATACTTAGAAGGGGCTTATAAGAAAGATGGGAACAGACTATTTAGCAGGGCCTGCAGTGATAGGACAAGGTTTTAAACTAAAAGAGGGCAGATTTAGAATAGATTTAAGGAATAAATCTTTGACAATGAGGGTGGTGAAAGACTGGCATAGGTTGCCCAGAGAGGTGGCAGTCGCCCCATCCCCGGAAACATGGAATGGAAGGTTGGATGGGGCTCTGAGCAACCTGATCTAGTTAAAGATGTCCCAGCTCATTGCAGGGGAATCAGACTAGATGACCTTTAAAGGTCCCTTCCAACCGAAAGATTCTATGATTACATACTTATATATATATACACATGCACTATATATCACAGAATCACAGAATCAGAGAATCACAGAAACACTAAGGTTGGAAAGGAACTTCAAGATCATCAAGTCCAACCATTAATCCAGCACCACCATGCCCACTAAACCATGTCCTGAAGCACCACATCCACACGTTTTTTGAACACTCCCAGAGATGGCGACTCCACCACCTCCCTGGGCAGCATGTTCCAATGCTTGACTACTCTCTCGGTGAAGAAATTTTTCCTAATATCCAATCTAAACCTCCCCGGGTGCAAATTGACGCCATTTCCTCTCATCCTATTGCTGGTTACT
>NW_010540952.1:0-15973 GCF_000687285.1 Phaethon lepturus
TGACAACTTTACATTCCTTCATCAAATTCCTGGTGGCTCACCACCACAGTCTGTAGATCAGAAACCTATCGCACTTATAAGAGACCCATTTAAAATGTAGCTGATGTTGTTTTTCCTTCTCAAATCTTTAAGAAAACACTCTCTGAGAAAGGTTGTGTGTCTGGCTGAAGATGCTTCAAGGTGAGCGATCCTTCAGAAAAATTCTGGGTTATTTACTTGCAGAAAGTTGGACCTTACCTAAGCTTCCAAACTCGTGCTCAAAAGCTGTGGAACAGTCACACATCACTCACTGAGGTTCTCGATCGTATAAAGCAGACAGATCTGAAGTCACTCCACATTGACCATAACGCAGACCAAGTGCATCAACTGCACTGAGCAGAATGCCAAGCTTGAACAAGCAAATATTTTTCAAATGCCAGATGTATTAGCTTGGCTTCTGCGTCTCTTAAGGACAATCCCATAGTTTTTAAATCAGAGCTGGCTTGCACGGCAGCAGGCTGAAGTTGAAAAACTTTATCACAAGGAAAATAGTTTTGTCACTCTAAGGTATTAAAGTGTTACAGTGATTTTTCCTTATGCTTTCTATGTAAGGAAAGAGTAAGGAAAATTCTCTTGCCCCCTCTTGCAACGGGGGCAACACTTCCTTCTGTGTTGATCTATGTTCATCTATTAATTTATATTGTTCCCATCACAGTTTCATGGGAACCTCACAATATCTTTAGAATTTAGAGAGGTCTTATCCTAAAGAATAATCAGAAAATGCGTACAAAACCAAAGTACTCATCAGAAACAGCCATCTATTGACAGACATTTCTTGTATTTTGCACTGCAAAACCTGACCTGTGGCATGTCCTGCATGCTTATTTATGTTACTGATTCTAAATGTGGAAAGTAAATGCCATACAGCAGTATCATCTCCTGGGAAAAAAAGAAATGTTAATAATTCAAGAAACTTTCCCTGAAACCACAGCCATCATGATCTGGTGCCTGACTAACTGCAAAAGGCAGTGCCTCTGAACTGCTGTCAAGATGCAGTCTCATGGAGAGCCACTCAGAGCTAAACACAAATTAAACTGAGCTTGAATTCAGTAAAGACAAATAAGGTTTTGTTGCCATTCCAGGAATTTAATCTCTTCTACTTGCTATTGTAAAACCAGAATGCATTTTAAGTTAGCACAAATATAAAAGGTAGGAAAGAGTGATGAAGAAACACTATTCAAAAAAGTAGTGTCATACTAGTAAGGACTGCAGAATAAGCTTCCCTGTCCCCCCATGGATTAGAGTCTCCAATCTGGATTTGCCCCACCCAGATTTTGGCCACTAAATTAGGAATATTCCTTAATTTCCTCTGCAATTTGCAATTAGTTGTGAGACATGTGGTCTTCAGGTAATTAATTTTCTAAATGAGCTGAATCATCTTCTGGAGAGGTTTTTCTCTCTAAACCCTGAGCAAACTGAGAAAGTGCCTCACACGTGTATAGGTTCAAAAGGACCACCACCACTTCATGCCTTTCTAAACCTCCATAGAGATAGAAACAATGTAGCTCACGCCATTTATGAAATTGATAACTGATTGTCTGCATTTGTATCATTTTTATAGAGGGGCAGAATGTGAAGAGAAAGTAATATGAGAGACAACAGAATTAATTGCTGTGTTTGAATCCAAATTTAGTTATGGAATCTGTTACCTTCAAAGTGGAAGCTGGTGGCATTCAAGGCAATTATCCCTTCAACATGTTATGTTCTATGATTGTGTTAGCAACACAATGATGGCATTGCATTCACAGGGCTGGTCTCAGACAAGATGACAGATGGCATCTCTATTTCATAGTGCTGTCCCCAAAGAGATTTTAAAAACTAAATGAGTAGCTTTTGAATAAGATAATGTTAAAGAATTAAAAGTGATGGCTATTCATGCAATTTAGACAATGTTAAGCTGCAGCCAATAGCAGTCAATATTCACTGGAGCTCAATCTCAGTCCTTGAAAACCCTAAGCAACACCTTTAAAAAAAGATTAATAATGACTGTGATGAGCACCAATATCAGTGCAGCAAATATGCAAAGGTATAAGACCAGCAAACTGAGATGTTTGCTCATCCTCTTCCTCTCTACAGAAAATCTGCACTTGCTGAAAGGTTTTTAAAATCTGTAGGAGTGGTGCGAATTACCTGACTGTGGAATTTCACCCACCGAAAAATTGAGTATCTCCATCCTGTCTGAATATTAACCATGCATGGCAATTGGATAAATAGGAATAACATCACAAAAATCCACAGAGACCCAACATTATATTCAGCAATTACTTATTGACAACGTTGACAAAAGTAATATGAAGGTCTTACAAAGAATCACACATGCAAAAAAAGCAAGCCTAAGCATTATGCCTGCTAATCCCATAGCATAAATCTGTGATGAAAGATGCATTTGAAAGAAAACATCTACTTTTCTGATTGTTTTGGTAAAAATTTAGAGGTAAAATCTTTATACAGGAAATATTTCCCAAATAGAACTAAATATTTCCTATGGTACTGCGTTGTTTCATTGTGATACACACCACTAACTCGGCCAAGCCAGACAACTTACTTCATTAGGGACATTGCCATGCTAGGGGATCACAGTCCATTCCCTAGAAAGTAAGTAGATTTCTTGGTGCTTCCGTTCATTTCTAAATTGTGAGAAAAGGACGTATAAATGCATCATAAAAAAGGAAAAAAAAGACAAATTAATATCTTTCCAACTTTTTTCATCTTATAAGATTCAATAATCTGGATAGTTTAAACTACATATTTTCTAAATAAGCAACAGGATGTCAACCAAGAATAAAACAATATTCCCATGTCAGCATCTACCCAACATACCTTTCAAGAGTTGATACTTTGCACGTCTAATATTGCTCCTTTAAAGCCTTAGGAAAAAAGCAAAGCATAAGAAAAACTAGAGGCGACATAAATCTGAAAAATAATTACTACGGGTTTTTTTTGTAAGTTTAAGATACATGTAACTCAACCTCGTTGCTGTATCTAGTATCTACATCTTTCCTACCCATCCATTCCTCTATATACTCAAGACTCTCCAGACTGAAATTGTCCCACTTTTGTTCAGTCACCTAAATGAGATATCTGAATTAGAAATAGAATCTGCTTTGATTCCTTTGACAGCTAACAGTAAGAGATACACCCTTCAACTGATATTGGTTTTCATTATCAAAAAGCTCCCTGAATTTAAAATTTTTGTTGCAACCCTGTATAATGTCATCTTCATTATTATGAATTAGCACTGATAAATTTAAGCTAATTCAAAACAACTTTAAACCATGTAATCAAGGGATTTTATGGATGAAATCATTCTGTCTTCCAGAGCAGTTGAATGAATGCAATTTACACCCCACTCGGTAATGAAATAGAGAATTAGAGAAATTAGAGAACAATTACAGAAAGTTATAAAATGAGGCATCAGGGAAGGAATTATATTGTGAAGCAATCTTTTTCATTGATTAAGGAAATACTTGTCATTAAGAATCTAAGAATACAACATAATTAATTCTTCATTTCACCTTAATTCTAGCTTATTCTTACCAAGCCACACAAAACACGTTAACTTCTTCTGAATTCTTTGAGATGCTTTAACAGCCTACTAGTCAACCAGTGATGTTGAAGCTATTCCATTGGATGTAACAATAATCTAATGAAAATGTGTTTTCCACTGGACTTTCTAAAGGATATGGCTGGCTGCTTAAAACTGAAGGAGTTCGGTAAGAATTAGCAGTGAGTTCCTAATCAGACACTCTCTCGTGTGAATGGAGATAAAAAGCACTATTACGACTCCACAACTAATTTGTTTTGATCTACAAAAATAAATTTTAGAAAATAATAATCCCATTACCACATCTTATGTGAGTCCTACATCCCACTGTATTTGACAATATAGACTGAAAAAACCCCAATAGTGGAAAAGCATCAGAAAACATAACTGGGCTGTGTCCCTATATTACTTAACCATTCTCTGCAGTACTGGCTATGAAGGTTTGATTCCATTGATCCTGAGTAAGCTGGTGGATTTCACAAGCCACCTAATGTCCAGTGAAAAGAAATAGGGTACATGTCAGAGGAAGTGGATGGATGGATGAATGGATGGATGGATGGATGGATGGATGGATGGATGGATGGATGGATAGTGCATGTACACCCTTCCCATATTCCCAACAGCAGATGTTCTACTCAGAGCTCTAAACTCATCTTTTCCCTAGGTTGAACATTCTGCATTTTCAGACCGTAGTGGTAATTTTCTCCTCATCAGCTTGATTGAATACATAATGAACATACAATATGGTATGTGGAGCTATACAGCTAAGGTTTCATGTGCCTATTGGATTCATTTGTAAGCTCCAAGCATTACTATTGTTATTTATTTTAACCTCAGTACATGTAAATAAAAGGTACAAAAAGGGTTGCGCAGCAGATCAGAGTAGACTATCATGATTCTTTTTCACCTTCCCATTGCCCCCCAAATAATAATACAGCAAGTATATTGAGAATTACCAAGCTATGTCCACAACATACAGGCACTAATATATCTTTTAAAACTGTTACAGCAGTTTCAAACCTATAATTAGGTTTCAAAACCTTTTTTTCTGTTTAAAGGTTGGGGGTTTTTAATAAGTGCTATCAAATCCACATCCTTATTCAGATTGCGCTGAAGTTTGACATACCTCCTAAGGCTGCATAACAGTGTTTTAAACTGGTGGGACACTTCCTCCAGGGTGAGTTAACATTTCCCCCTTAGGAAAAAGGAGAGGGACCCCACTATTCTCACAACCCCTCTTTTTTGACTTTCCTCTAGCAGAGCCCCTGTTCCAACTGTGCAGGACTTCCCTCTTATACAGACCTGGAAACTTAAAGGGAACCTTTAAATTTACCTGCCTACTCTGCATTCTCAGATGCAAACACACACATGCCTGCTGCACAACTCCTATTGTTAACATTCCTTTCTGTATTTAAAATAAGAAAGAAAAAAGAAAAGTCCATATAAGAAATCCTTCACAAACACTAGTGACTACTCATGTTCACCTAACTGTTGAAAATATCAATCACAAGAAGAATACTGGGTAGTGCTGTTAACAGATTATATGAGGAATAATAGAGAAATTAGTAGTACTGAACTGAATCTTAAATTCATCTTAAAATATGGACAAACTTCCTTTTTATGGTATCAAAAGAATCAGACAAACTCAACTTACTTTCCTAAACCACCTCATACCACAATCACTGACCTGAGAAACAGGTGGGAAAACCTACATAACTACCAGTAGTTACCGGGGTTTGGCGCAGGAGATGAAAGCAAGATATTTATACAATATAACAAGTGCTGAAGATAAAAAAGTAAAATACTGTGAAATATCAATCTATCAATCATAGAAAGACTGAGGGGTTTTGTTTATGAACCTTGTAAAGGCAGGAGCAACACAGATTGGAGGAGATGTTGCGCTTAATTGTTCTGTAAGCCTCTTCAGATTTTACTGAGTTACCAAGGACTCTTCCTGCTAAAGTACAGTGTGACCTTAATTGTAACCAGTGAGGAACTGCTGTGGTCCATTCACAGCCACTGTGGGAATAGTGGTGCTGGTTTTGGTTAATGCCTAAGAATTGTTGCATAATTCCTTTATTATGAAAGGAGGTAAAGAAGAGTCATCCCTTTTAATTTCATTTTAAAGGAACACTGACTTGTTGAGCAAGCATCTTGTAAAAGAGCATAAAACCTTCTTCCCTTCATACCCTTCTCCAAAATACTAGAGGGGAACAGTGAAAGACTCAAAAATCAAATGCTGAAATAACTCCTTTTTAAGTTATTTTCATTGTGTTTAACCAAGATTTTCCATTTTTTTAATTTGGACAATGGCTATATGTTTATCAACAAGATTTTATTATTAATTAAGATATACTATTTAAAGTCAAGCACAGGTGAAATGACCACTGTTAAGTTTTCTGTCCTGGTTTCAGCCAGGGTAGAGTTAATTTCCTTCACAGAAGCTAGCGTGAGGCTATGTTTTGGATTTGGGATGAGAAAATGTTGATAAGGTGCTGATGTTTTGAGTTGTTGCTAAGTAGTCAAGGACAGTCCAGCTTCTCATTCTGGCCTGCAGCGAGCAGGCTGGGGGTGCACGAGGAGCTGGGAGGGGACACAGCTGGGACAGCTGACCCAGGCTGGCCAAAGAGATATTCCATACCATATAACGTCATGCTCAGTATATAAAGCTGGGACGAAGAAGGAAGGAGTGGAGGGACATTCGGAGTGATGGCGTCTGTCTTCCCAAGAAACCATTATGCGTGACGGAGCCCTGCTTCCCTGGAGATGGCTGAACACCTGCCTGCCCATGGGGAGTGGTGAACAAATTCCTTGTTTTGCTTTGCTTGCGTGCGCGACTTTTGCTTTACTTATTAAACTGTCTTTATCTCAAACCATGAGTTTCCTCACTTTTACTCTTCTGATTCTCTCCCCCGTCCCACCATGCGGGAGTGAGCAAGTGGCTGCGTGGGGCTTAGCTGCCGGCTGGGGCTAAACCACGACATTTTCCTATTAAGGTCTGCACAAACGTTTATTTCCCATAGTTTTTCTGAGCTACAAATTTCCTTGTACTACAGGTTCCATGATGAAAATTCATCCTATGGCATTTAGACACAGAGCTCTGAGACAGGCTTGCCCTAGCTTTGAGAGGTCTAATGAAGTCTGATTTTGCATATGCAGTTCTAAGAGAAGCGTGAAGACCAACACACCCCTTTCCCATACTATTCTTGTGGACTGTGCCAGGTGATGGAACTGCTGTACTCGTTTGCTTACAGCTTATTGTGGGTGAATTGTAAATTATCATTATTAAAAACAATATGGATGAGAAAAAGAGAAGAGAGTGATCTATCTTTCTTAATGGTACTTCAATATAGTGGGAAGCCATCAGAGAGAGGAGCAGATGGTCCTTCCTTAGAGAATGTGCTCATGTAGGAGAAGCACCTACACAGCAGGCTGGGGCAGGCAGAAATGAGGAAAATAGCACAGAAAATGCCTCCAGGATGAGTGCAGCATGCAATTTTTCTGAGAGGAACAGAGCTCCAATCTGCAAATGGATGGATATCTGCAAATGCCATCTGTGTTTACATCAAACGACATGGAGCCTCATGCCATGACCTTGCTGCAAGGGTTAATGGAACAGGCAAGAGCAGATGTGCCAAGTCCCAGTCAGTGCCCCAGCTCTCTAAATGTCTCCTTAATGCATAGCAGAGCCTCACTATATGTGACCTAAATAATGGCCATGTTAATTTGGCCTCTAGAATAACTTTAGAGCTGCTCCTGTCTTGCCATACAGCTGCAACTGCTTTTACAATGACAGCATCTTGAAGCTACTGAAAAGCTTGCCAGGCAAGTGGAGAACAATACATACAGCCTTCACCCTGTATCTTTCTTGTCACTGGTATCACCGCATACACTGAAGGGATGTAGTTTTTCCTGTGCCTTGGCAGGAAACTACTATAAAAAAACCTCCTTACACAGCACCCTTCCAAGGATCAGAGAAAACCACCAATTAATTTGAAGATGCTGCTATAAGGCACATGTAAAGGCACAGTAAACAAAGGAAAAAAACAACTTAAATATATGTCTGTACATACACATACATATATACACATTCTCCTTAGCATAGGATCCATATTTCACACATAGGAAGACTCATTTAACTAAAATCTGAGTAATCACAATGATCACAAAAAGCTTTATAATTCTAGAAGGTGCTGGACTTTTTACCACACTGTAGACTCCTCAGATTTACCTGTAACACAGGCCATACAGTGAGTTTTGGCAAAGCGAATCAGAAATAGAGAAAGCAACTGCATTTCAGCTTTTCAGCCCCAAAGCAAGGCAGAAGAAAGATGCAGAATCTACATGTTCCTATGAAAGTGACCTCCATGGCATATTTGAAACCCAAGACTAATGGTAGCTAGATGTATAAGTGACTGTTGAACTGACTATGAACTCCTTAAAGTTAGATGATGTCTTTTAACACTAGGGATACCAGCCAACTCATTATCCAAAATTATAAGAGTATCCTTAGAAAATACATATTGCTTTAGTGTGAATAAGGACTGCACTGCAGAAGTAAATCTCCTAATTCCCCCTTACTTACTATGCTTTTGTTTGTGTCACAGTGTAGACCAAGAACGTGTGAACTAGATTCATTTCAGGTAAAACTAAACCAAAGCATATCTCATCATGTCAATGCCAGTGCATGCTTAGTCAATAAGGTTATACTTGATTTAATCTGAAGTAAAATCTTTGAAATACACGTACTGTGGATGCCAGATTTATGGCACTAATTACTCCACTTCACAAATTAATTCTGATTTTACCATAATACTTGCTACTGTTGATATAGCCACAGATCATCAAAGCCAAAATTCCTGTAGGGGTTTCATGGACTGATTTATCCATCAGCCTGAGCAGGGGTAGGTCAACTTAGACTGTAAATTCTGTGGGGAGAGAAATAAATTTTTCTTCCCTATTTCCTTGGTGTTCAAGTCTATGAGGGGCTATAAAGCTTGATCAAATTGCAATGAGGTACCAAGACAGCAAGGATGAACAGCAGTAGTGTTAAATCTCCCCCCAAAAACCAGAAACCCACTTCCATGCACTTCTTCAATAAGACTTTTAAAAATTACTAAAAATGTAATATAAAAATGTTCTTACTTCCCCTGTTCTCCCTATTTCACTTTTTAGTCTTCGAAGTAGAATGATCTAAAAAGGATAATGCTGCTAGGTATCTTTGAGAATCTATGAGAAGATCAGAAGATCAAAAAGATGGAGTTTTTACAGTAGACTTACAGACATGTCAATTTCCACTTCCAGAAAAACACTAGAACAAATAAAAAGTCTGTAACTATCTGGTGGATTTCAAGATGATGAGCAGCAAGTTTATATGAGTTTGCCAAGTACAATATCCCTGTTCTTCCTGTGGTGGGAAAAGCAATTTAACCCAAATTTCTTACCTTCTGTTAAGGTTGTTGACTGTTTCATATGACTTTTCATGAACAAAATAATGGAGGTTACAAAAGAGTACAAAAGTGGTTGGAAAAAAACACTTATAGTGATTACTGGTCGTCGTTACACTGGAAATCCATAAACCTGGCACTCAGTATTTTTGTTCATTACTTGGATGATGAAAAAGAGACCATCCTTGTTAAAACTGAAGATGTTAAGCTGAGAATGACTATCAAGAACCTGAAGGACAGACTTAGAAATTTATGTTCATAAACTGAAAAAATAAAAATTGTCTGGGGAAAAAATACCTCTATATTTTTAACAATAAAACCCCTATTGTATTAAAGAGAAAATAATAAGGTGAACAACTGCCAGGTGACAGTTTTTTTCAGGGAAAAGGATGATGTTATTCTGAATTGGAAGCCAAGCAGGAACTGAGCAATAATATGTTGCAAAATGTGCAAACAGCATAAAAGGCAAATGTATATATACACACACATATCTACAGGGCCTGTACAAACCTTTAAGACACCAGAGCCTTGGCAAGGCCTCTGCTGGAATATCACACCAAGTTTTGTCCAAACAGAAACTGAGCTAGAAAATGATAACTGGGAATGACAACTGGATTACAAAAAGTTCCCATTTGTTCAAAATTCAGAGTGGGGATGGGAAAGGAGAGGAGAGGTCATGAAGATAGAACAGTTTTCAGTGTATTTATATATGACTCTTGCAAAGACAAGTGGCATTGCCTGTTCTCGATGCTGTTGAGGAGTGTCAAATGCACATGGGAATATTCAGATTTGCTGTTAGGAAAATAAGGATAAGGATAAGGATAAGGATAATGATAACTATAACAATAATGATAACAATAGCAAAACATTGAATTCTTGGGGAGTTTCAGAGTCTTTAAGCATCAGATATCTGATGAGTTAGACAGCCCCTGTCAAGTATGATACAGTACTTTACTATCAAATCTCCTGAAATATCTTCTAGGTTTCTCTTTTATGTTACTACCCAGCAGGAGTTAAAAGCATGCATGAACTGTCCAACAATGTTGTGAACCAGAGATGTGTGCCTTAATAAAATAATGCATAATTCCATTTAGAATCATCTTTCTTGTCTTAGTGAGGTAAATAGTAAATGTTTAAACTATTTTTCATTATTATCTTACTTGGTTTTCCTTGTTACTTGACTGTTACTGTAAAATAAACACTGAACTTGAATTTTATTGATCTAAAAGCTGTCTAGGATACCAAAGACACAGTCATTTGTAATTAGCATTCTTTCCAGGAAGGCATTTTACCATGTCCACTGTATAACTCTGAACTTGATTTTTCAGTATAGTCTTTTAACCACAAACCTTCTAATTGTTGATGAAAGATTTTTGGAAAATGTCATATGTATTTGACTTGGTTTCAAGTTATCTCAACTTTTTTTTCATGTCTCCAAATCTATACATGCCCAGTATTGGCTTTTTACCATAAGAAATACTGTTTTCAGGATAAGCAACAGCTTGATTTAAAATGCTACTTTAAAATAACATTTGATTTGGATCAGCAGGGACAATCAAAACTATTAGATAATCCCAAAACACTAACAATTCTTGTAATTTTTTTTTCTATCCATGCATATCTTGCTTTTAATATTTAAACACCAGTTTTTCTGGATGTTGAAGTCAACAAGACATTTGCTAGTGAATTCAGTGGTATTGGACATGGTTCTGCTTGTATCTTACTAGGCAATCCATCCTCTCCAAGCAAATTACATTCAATTGACACTTTACACTACTGACACCGATAATAATGAATGCAAATCAGGAGGAAAATTCTCAGTCAGCCAGACTGAGGGTGGAAAACAAATTCTGTTTCTGAGTAAGCATATTCTCAGAATATTCATATATTCATATTCATATATTCTGAATAAGCGTAAAGTATCTACCCTTCTGAAGTCAACGGAAAATCTTTAGCAGGCTTCAATGGGATCAGGATTAGCCCTCCTTTTTTAGGTGCTCAAGGATGTTCTGAGTTCAGTTATCATGAAAATATCTTCCCTTCAGCAACTGTGAAAAAAGAAATATATTTTTTACTTTTCTATTTTTAATGAACAGAAACCTAAATACAGATACCTGCCACTGGTAAAGTTATATTCTGCTGAATCTTATCATTCACACACTAAAAAATTATTTCATTGGAACGGTACTTGAAAATAATCTCCGATAGTGGTAAGATCACTTTGCCAAGCTTTAGCTCAGAGCCAATGCATACAAGTTACACCTTCTTGGAATAAAAGTTTTATAATGGACATACCAACAAAATCTTAAACTGTACTATCTCTTTGCAACTGCATTGCTATAATGAGACTTAATTTGATTTTCTTGAGGGCTGTAATAAGATTAAGGCATAATCATAAATTTCTCTGTGACAAAAGATGAACTATTTCTCATTGTTCTCTCAGAAATCAGACCACTTTTTAGATACGAAATAGTAATTTACAGCAGCAACAGGTATATTACTGTTCCAATAACACAATGTCAATGACATTTTGATTTTCAGAGACACTGTAATGGCCTCTTGAGAAGCCTGATTAAACCCCTGTCCCAAACACTAGGGAATAACAAGGATTAACCAATTGCTTGAGGGTTATTTTATGGATTTTGTTTTGGTTTGCATTGATTTACATAAACCCTTCCAACATGCTTATTGGCATCTGTTAAGCAGGTCCCAAAGCTACACAGATTGAACAAGGACTTTTGTTGTTGTTGTTGTTATTCTAACATTCAGAGCAAAGTAATAGTGCTTCAGAAATCTTTTGCGCACTTTTGAATAAATTAAGTCAATCCTTACTGATGCATTAATTCTTTGTGCAGGCACAGCGTCTTTATAAGTAGATTAGATGAAAGGGTATATTGCTTGGCAGTATTACTGAATGTGTCATTCTAATTTACTCTCTTCAAGTTGTTAGGATGATTTTTTATGTTTTGTTATTGCTATTAATATTCCCTATCCAGACAGTGGTGCTATTGAGTGTAAACATGATAAACACTCTTAATGAGTTAACCCATGAGCCAAACAACTTATAATCTAAATATTCAGGAAGACAGAGAATAGTACAGAAGAATTTCTACCCCAGCTCGAGAATGAAGATAACGGAAATTAACAGGGGAAGTTAGTTAGAAGCATTTGGCACAACTTCAGCTCTGGCATTATTATGGCAATTTTCACCCAAAACAACTTGCCAATGATCGTACAGAAAAACACCAGAATTAACCTCAAGTTTCTTCTATCTCTGGGCAGCACTGTAATGACAAGAACACCTTCTTCTTTCCTCTCAGATAAGACCATATTTCCAGCATACGATGAACTCTAGCTGCATAAGACCCCAAGAAATACATATGACTGTAGAGGAACATTAAAATTTCAGTGGAACAAAATCATTAATAAGTTCAGTATGATGAATTCTTTTCCTAGATAACCTTGAAATAATGCTATGGGGTTGGTTTAGAAAACATTGAAAAAAAATCTGGTTTTATTTTTAGACCAAGTGTACGTTTCTGAGGGTTGATGTCATTATTATTTCAGCAAAAGCCATGGACTCTGAATTCAGAGGTCACATGGACATCTTTATAAAGATCAAGCTACTGAGCATGAAGACTTTGAAGTTCTAGAGAAATAAACCCCTAAATTTGGATAAATGTTTGCAAATATTCTGCTCAAAGACTATATCACTGTGGGAGAGTTTCTTCCTAAGGGAGACATCTGAGAGCACTTAAGTTACTAAAGGTGGTTTCTGCATTAGTGTTTGGCTGAAAGTGAGTGCGATTTCACCCTGTTCTTTAGATGCTTTGTGGTGCTCGGTCTACAGAGAACTTATGACAACTAGAGATTGCTGAGACAGTAAATGAGGTCCACTACCTTGCATATGTTTGTAAAGCAAGTAGTAAAGCAAGAGCACATGGGGAAATGGTGACACCAGTCTGGGCTTTGCTGGAAATCAGCATAGCGAGTGTGATGGAGTTAGTGGTGGTATCAGTGCAAGTTCTGCATCAGTTGCATTACACCTCACTGCACTAATTCAAAAATGGACCTGCACAAAGGCAACCCTGAAATTGCACAGATAGTGCAGTCTTTATATATTCAGAGAATATCACTTTCATTAATTTGGTTATAGAGACCTGACTTTTTAATTTCAAACGTGAAGTCAGTCTTCTCCAAAGCAGTTCACATCTAAAATAAACAGAAAACACTTTTAAAATCTCATTTCAGAGTGAAACTGATCAGATGTCTCAACCTTAAAATAAAATTAAAAAAGTGTCTTCATGCAATCAAAATAGCTACTGGGACTAGTAGTGGGTGATTCCTCTGCTAACAGAGAGGAGACATTATCGTAACATTGAATTTGAGTGTAAATTATTCTCTTAAAGTGGGATTATTCATTTCTGAAGTCAGATAGGACTTCTCTTTAAAAATAAGTGATATGATGAGATCCACACAGGGAATTCTGAAACCTCTGTGAGGCACCTGTTCCAGTGCTTAACCAACCACACAGTATTTTTTTTTTCCTTAAGTTTAAGTTGAATTTCTTGCAATTAAATCTGTGCGCATTGCCTCTTCTCCATCCACTGGATACCACTGAAAAGACTCTGGCTTCATCTTCTTTACTCCCTCTGATCAGATATCAATCCACATTGATAAGACCCCCGCTAAGCCTTCTCCTCTCCAGGCAAGAACAGTCACAGCTCTCAGCCTCTTCCTGATGACAGGTACTCCAGTCCCTTAATCATGTTCACAGTCCTTCATTCAAGTTCCTCCATTAAGCCTATGTCTCTCTTGTACTGGGATGCCCAGAACAAGACAGAGTGCTCCAGATGTGGTCTCACCAGTGCTGAGCAGGGAGGAAGAATAACCTCCCTTGACCTGCTAACAACACCTTTCTTAGTGCAGCCCAGGCGGCTATTTGCCTTCCTTGCTGCCATGGCATATTGCTGGCTGATGTTAAACTTGATGTCCACTGAGACACCCAGGACCTTCTCTGTAAGGCTGCCTTGCAGCTGATCAGCCCCCAGTGTGCATCAGTGCCTGGGTTTATTCCTCCCCAGATACAGGACTTCACATTTCCCTTTCTTGAACTTCATGAGATTCCTGTTCCATTACTTCAGCCTGTTGTGGTTATTCTGGATGGCAACACAATCAACTGGTATATCATAATGATTATCTGGTGTAACCCCCCAGTTTGATATAATCTAAAAACTTCTTCAGTGCGCTGTCTGTCCCATCAACCAGGTCATTAATGAAAATACTAAAACAGTTTGGCCCCATATATTGGCCCCATAATCAACCCTGTGGTACACGACTATTGGCTGGCCTCTGGATGGCCTATCACAACCCTTTGAGCACAGTTTTCTGTCCACCTTACTGCTCACTTATCTAATCTGTGCTTCATAGTTTGTCTATGAGTAAGTTATGGGATACAGTGTCAACAGCCTTGCTAGAGTCAGGGAAAACAGTATCCTGTCCTCTCCCCTGTTTCACCTAGCTAGTCATTTCCTCATTGAAGGCAATCAAGTTGGCTGAGCATGATTTCCTCTTCACTAAATCCATACAGACTATGCCAAATCACATTCTCGTCCTTTGTAAAGTTCTAAATGGTTTCCAGGATTATTTGTTCCGTCACTTTCCCCAGAATAAAGGTGAAGGTAACCAGCCTATAGTTCCTCAGATCGTCCTAGCCCTTCTTGAAGATAGGAGTGACATTTGCTATCTTCAAGTCCTCAGAAACCCTCCCTGATCCCCATGACATTTCAAAGATATTTGCAATGACATTGACCAGCTCCCTCCATACTTGTGTGTACATCCTATCATCAGGTCCCAAACACCCAGTTTGTACCCTAACTTAATTCTTCTCTACCCAGGCTAAGTTTTCCTTGATTTGGGCTTTCCCCCTGTTGCAGGGGCCTAGTATTCCTCGAGGCAAATCCTATTGGTAGAGACTGAGGCAAAGGTGACATTGAGTACCTCAGCCTTTTCCACATATTTTGTCACTAGGTTCCCCACTGAGCTCAGACCTGTGTTTTTCCTAGTCTTCCATTTGCTGCCAGGGTACTTGTAGAAGTTAATCTTGTGGTTCTTCCTGTTCCCCTCCAGGTTCGATTCCAGATGGGCTTTGACTTTCTTAACCCCATCCCTGCACACTTCAACAATGTTTCTGTATTTCTTTTCTCCACAGTTACCTGAAGCATCTTTAATCTCCTGTGTATCCTGGTTGCAGGCAGGATAGAGCTGGTTTTCTTCACAGAAGCTAGTGTGAGACTGTGTTTTGGATTTGGGATGAGAAACTGTTGATAATGTGCTGATGTTTTGGGTTGTTGCTGAGCAGTCAAGGACAGTCCAGCTTCTTGTGCTGGCCTGCCAGTGAGCAGGCTGGGGGTGCATGGGGATGCACGGGAAGCTGGGAGGGGACACAGCCGGGACAGCTGCCCCAGACTGGCCAAAGAGATATTCCCTACCATATGACGTCATGCCCAGTACATAAACTGGAGTTGGCCGGGGGGCGGAAATTGCTGCTCGGGGATGGGCTGTCGATCACCAGGTGGTGAGCAATTGTTGTATTGGGCATCACTTGTTCTTGTACATTCCTTTGTTGGTATTATCATTGTTGTTTCCTTCTTTCTTTCTGTCCTATTAAACCATGTTTATCCCAACCCACGAGGTTTTTTTTCCTAATTCTCTCCCCCATCCCACTGTGGGAGGGGGAGTGAGTGAACGTCTGCGTGGTGCTTAGTTGCCGGCTGGGGCTAAACAACAACAGTCCTTTTTAGCACCCAACGTGGGGCACGAGGCTTGAGATAATAATGGTTGCAGGTCACAATATCAGTTTATTTGATTTGCAACATGCTCCTGTCTTTGTTGTACATGTTAAGGATTGGACTGCTGTACTCTGCAATGATTAGTAATGTCT
>NW_010540953.1:0-81548 GCF_000687285.1 Phaethon lepturus
AGCACAGCCTTCTGGTGTATCAGCCACTCCTTGAATGTCTTCCGCATCTACCTTCTTTGAACAAAGATCAAGTTATTTTTGTTCTGGCATTCATTTTTAAATCACCAGAGTTGAGGAAAAGATAGTTGTGTCAGGACATGATATTTGCATCCTGACTGTTGCATTGTTTGGGAAATGGTAAAGCTATCCACAGAGACCAAGAGGTGGCTCGGAGGGATGGTTGCTACAGGTCTTAGTTCATAAATGTACTCTCTTCTGTATTTTTTCTGCAGTCAAGATATATTAATACAATGTTTTTCCATCGTTGGCTGAAATAACGACTTAGAAAAACTGTTTCAGGCTCATTTCAGAGCAAACAGATGAAACCAGAGATAAATTTACATCAATAAGTTCTGCAAAATAAATAATGGGTGAGGATGTTGTTTTTCAGTTCTTTGTAAGAGGGTACAGCAATGGCACACAAATTGCATTGTGCTGAATGAGGCAAGACCAGGGTGGAAGTATTAGTCAGGAAAGAATATCAGAAAAATACTTTATTTTGTTAATAAATAGGGTGTTGCTTTAAAGAAAACAAAAGAAAGGTTTCAAGAAAAACATATTCTCAGTTGCCTGTGCTGTTAAGAAATGCAGACTTTTTGGGTTTGCTTTCTCCACCTACATACATGTGCTGACTTTGGTCTGTGTTCCTCTTGCTTCTGAATTTTTTTTTTATCTTGGGGATGAGCCTTTGCTATTACTGAAAACTACTGTTTTTTTCTTTTGAACAGAGGTAAAATGCCCTTCTTTCTAAAATGCTGCAATATATATTTGTGAAGAGAATCCAGCTTTATGGAAAAGGCATTTTATTGTGCTCCGTTTCTTGTTTGTAAGCACAGAACGAAGTGGAAGTGTTACACTGTCAGGTATCTAAGCAGCATGTCTACGACTGCTTTATTTGTATTACACTTAGTTTTATGAGCCAAGCAGAATGTCTTTTCTACCTGTTTTTTTTCTTTTTTCAGAAACAGGGGAATTATTATGGTATTTTATCGTTTCCTCATAAATTTTTGCTTCTTGTAGTTTTACTGTAATCCGCTTTTTTTTTGGTCTGACACCATCTTGCTGTTTTCAATTGTTTCACTGGCTTGTAAATCTGAACACTTAGTCTTCCATGAAAACTGTAAGCACAAGGCATACACAATAACCCTTACAGGGGAAGAAGAGACTCTAGCTCAGGCTGCAGTAGCATCTAGTGGGCTGAATTCCCACCTAAAATGTGCCTTGTGAAATCTCTGATCATATCATTTACCTTACACGTTCCTCTGTGTAGCACAAGCCTCACTTTTTGGAACAGGGTGACTACTGGTCAGGAGTATCTTTGGATACTTTTGGTTTTGCCCTCTCCATCTATATACTTGTGCTTGCTTTGGCCTGTGTGCTCCCATTTGTGTATTACTTGGCAATATGGTGCTCTTTTTATGTCCTTTTTCTAAAAGCAGGAAATATAGCTGATGGTAAATTGTTATATTTGCTCTAAGCTCTGCCGCTTTAAAGTAAAACTTCGGTTTACATTCTTAACCCTGAATTTCCATTTATAAATAATTTAATAATGTAGATTTGTCACATCAAAAGTGAAAGGAAAGAATAGGGGAAAAACCCAAATCCAAACCAAAAAGCCGTGATGCAGAGAAAATATCTTAAGGAAATGCTGAACAGCTGCAATTAGCATTGACTTGAAGTTGAATAAAGCCAATAAAAGACTGGAAAATATATTTTACGTTTCTCCAAGATGTAGTGTCTTTCCTCTTTGAAAATATTGAATTAAAAAACAACTCCAGTTATCAAGACTTTGGCTAATACCAGACTTCAAGATATGCAGAAGCTGGACACCTGTTGGGCTTTGGCCTGTGTTTTGTTTTGGTATTTTTTATTTAATAAAAGAGAGTCATTAAAGCAGATCTTTTTCCAAACTCTAAGAATGAGCTGACAATGAATTACAAACATTGTGAGAAGGCAGCCCCCGCTTTGTGTGTCCAGTTCATGGAAGGCTTCAGAAGGTCAACTGAACTGTGCTGCTTTAGCGTCAGATGAAGGTCTGGCCACAACCGCCCTTAATTTCTACATGAAGCTGCTGAAGATGGATTAGAATAAGTTGATTTTCAAGGTATTTAATTTGAACCAGCTTTTAAGTTTGGTTCCTTACTTATAAAATGGAAAGACTGTGAAAATTAATGGTCCCAGCCTGTCTGGATTTTGATGGGGATGAGAGTTGCTGAGGGGGCAAAGAAATAGAACAGAACTGTATATGGACACAAACGTGCAGACATTCAGTCTGGAACATCTCCATAGCTGCATATGCTTTTGCAGCCCTTCTTCAGTGTTTCTCCAGTCCTTGTTGACTGATCCTTAGCTTGTCTGAGCATGTTGCCTTCTCAGGAAGAGTTCTCCCCATGCAGTAGCTTTGTGTGAAATATAGCCCTGCTTGTGACCAGAAGTAGTTGAGCATGCTGCCCAAATTGCCAGAGGGGCGGAGGTGCACCCTTGAGTGTGCCTGCGTTCTCCTGCGTCATGGAAGAAGGATGGAGAACCCTTGTGCGCGTGTGAGCATGTGTTCCAGTGCAACATCCTTCACTTGCTATCAACTCAGGTAGAGGTGAATGATGACTAAGCAACACTGATCCACAGCTTGTTTCCTTCCCAGCTCTTATTTGTGGCTTGATTTTTGGGGGTAACTACTTAGATTTTGATTGCAGTGCAATAAACTCAACATGTCCTTAAAAAATATGAGATGCAGAGAGAAGGACTAAAGTTTGTCAGCTTATGCTGAGGACTGACTAAAAAAACCTGATACGAATTCCACAAAGCAAATTAACTGTGGCACTTCTGTAAATTCAGAAAAGCTCCTGCCATATTCAAGCAATTTTTAAAAACATTGTATTTTAGCAAACTCAATTTAACTGCCATGGGTTTTTTTCTGAATTTTCTTCCCATCACTACTGATTATCCAGATTTTTGTGCCTGAGCCAGAGCTTTCTCATTGATCTGCTTAATTATGCATTTTACTATATGTTGTGTAACAACAATACATGGTATCTTCAGCTCTGGACAGTAGATCTGTTGAAATCAGTGGAAAACTGACATACAATGAATTAAGCCGAATCAGCAGGTTCATTATAATTTGGAGCCAACAGACAGAAAAGACTATATGATAGAAGCACATGGCACTCTTTTGTAGAGACTACTAAAATACAGCTTTTTGCATGATGGGAAGGAAGTTCTGCCAAGCTATGAGTAAATTGTCCTAGTACAGGCTAATGATTGTAGATAGTTTAATTTTACTTATTACTATTTTTATGTTAATGCTGAAGAAGCATATATTTTTCATATGTGTCTGTGAGAGCTAAAGGAGTCAGGTTTTCTTCCTGGAACCCAATTAAAAGGAATATTATGCCTTGGGCAAATTATAAAAATATTTTGGCCCATAGCAATAAAACTTTAAAATGTTTAGGTCGTGATGAACTCCCTTTTGATCTGTGTGAAAATGGGCTATGGGGCCATGCTGCATCAAGAGTCTGTAGATGATTCCTGATCTGAGCACAGCAGCACGGTAACTGTGTTTTATTTGAAATCTTGTCCAAAACCTCTGTTTTAATAAAAGGAACTTCTGTCATTAATAAAAAGCTTCCTTTGAGTTGGTGGGTTTGGATCAAATTATAGTGACTTCTATATAATGAAATATTTGTGTGTTAATATAGCACCGAGTGACTTTGCTAATCTGGGATGTTGGCAGGTGTTCCACACTGACTTTGTGTTTTCAGAGTACTGTGGAAAGTTTTGTGTTAGCAAAATGTCCAATTCTCCAGTCAGGATGGAGCAACGCTATTTAAAAGAAATCTACAAATTTAAAGTAAATGAAAATACGTTTGTTTGTGTGGTAAGTGGGTGGTTGAATACTTTGGTTTTTAGTATTTTGTGATATTTTTTCACATCACAAATTGCAAAATCTCAAGGTTTTTTTATCCCTATGTAACCCAAGATGAATATTTACTCAAATCTTATTTTAAGGGTTTTTCATTGTTTTGAGATAAGCTGCTTCATTCGGATTTAATGCTGCAGGTTCCAAAATTTCCATTATGAGTAAGCCATTTGATTCTTCTATAATTCCAAGGATTTGATATATAACCATATATCTTATTAACAGCAGATTTCGCTGACAACGAAACCAGGGTATTCTTTTACATTTGGTGCTTGTTGTAGGAATTCAAATTACATAATGGCTCCACTATTAAATAAAACAACTAGGTAAACATCATTTAGCTTGCGAGCAGCCCGTGTTTCATACGACACTTATCAGTCCGCAGTCTGGGTCTGCTTCACATTTTCTAAGAGTTTACCAAAACAAATGTAAGGGCAAATGTACCTTGGCTTCTTCTGCACAGTGAGTTTTAAAGCTGAGGGAATGTCCTGGACAAGCAACCTATGCCCCAGTTCATCAAGGTATTTATGCTTCTCTCTCCTTGCAGGTGACAGTTGGTTTAGAGCCGGGTGTGGGGTTGATGGTTTAGAGCTCAGCTACGCTTTGGTGCCTGTTACAAAGACAACCTCTTCCTAAATTGGATTATTCCTACGATAATGACTTATTATCAGTATTATCAGAGTATTTGGAGGAGAGAGTCAGGATCCTCCTTTCTATTCTTGTAGCATTCTGTGAGCAGAAACCCAGTTGTTCCACGTTACGGATAGACACCTGACATGGCAGCATTGTAGACTGACTAACAAAAATGAACTCTGCAGGTCACTGTGGTTTCCAATAGTTTGTAACAAAAAAAAGGGAGGAGAGGAAAAAGCTGTAGTAGAGGGCATGGAAATGTCTTCAGAGCCTGCCTGCCTGATCGTGTGCGAAGAGTTACCTTGTCATGGTGTCTTAACTCTGGTTGCAGCTCAGGGAATTCTACTCTTTTTAGCTGCTGCATTTGTGAAATTTGGAGCTGTGCAACTGCCCAAATCATGGATAGTTTGATTAATTTTGACTACCAGACTAAGTGACAGAGTAGGACATTCTTTGTGTTGAAACACGAATTTTATCTTGTAAACTGGATAAACTGAACCTGAAGCCAGCTTGCCAGCTCCTATGAGAAGAGATACCGACACAGGAGATGTCAAGTGCACAGTGTTAGGGTTTCACCTTGTTTTGGTAACTAGGTATTGATGAATGGGATACATTCATGTCCTACCTGTGTGATCAGAGATAATGGTGGACTATGACTATTAGACCTGATACAGAAAAGGGTGACTAAAGCATAGGGACATCCACATGGCCAACCATGCCTAAGAATAATGGAAATCCTCCATTTTCAAGAGTAGTGGTCAGAGTCTTCTGGCGTTATGAGGTACCCACAGTGTCTCTAACATTTATAGTGATTTGTCTCTTGTGGGATTCAGTCCATCCCACTATTTCTAGGGTCTCCAGACCTAACACTGGAGGTGAAGTGAGCAGCACTGCAAACCACAGAAGCCATCCTCCATGCTAGGACCTCCTTGTGTGCAACCTGCCTCTTTAGTTCTTTTCTTTCACAGTAAGAAAGCTTTGGGCATTTCCCAGGAGCCTTCTAGTAGTACCTCTAGGCTGAGTCTTAACCACTACCACCCCGAAGGCCTTCCTGCTTATTCGCCCTATCCTTTTCTAGACCGTCTTAGATTATTTTGCTTCCAATTCTTTTTTCAGAAGACAAATGAACAAGGCTAAGTCTCTGAAGTCTTGTATGCTCTCCGGGATCTAGCAGAGCAGGTAGTCCTGTTCTCATCTCTTCTGCGTGTCAGGATACGCCTGTTTTTTCACTCTTAGCATTTTTCCTATGGTTGTAGCACCTTGCCCCATGGATAACTGCAAGGAAAGCGGTCAGATTTCTCTTCTGTGTGGCCCTTCTCTGAGGCTCTGAATGAATGCAGAAGTTGGTCCCTGTGCAACACTTTGCAGAACTTTCATTGTGTCCTGTTTTCTATCATATACAAAGCACACAAATAATTCAGTGATTTGGGGATTTGGATTTCACTACGGTTCAGTTGTACACCGTGGAGGACTACAAAAGGAACAAAGACTTAGATTTTTATTTTATTAGATAAATTCACTAATAAAATATTATTGAAAATACTTATGTACATTTTAATACAGGAGTAAATTTATTGGAGACTTTGGAGATGGCCTAATATAAAACAGGTGGGAGCGAAAGGCGAATCAGTTTTCTGACAGTATTCCTGAGATCTTACCTTTTAGCCTATGTGCTACAGCAAGCTGATGCTGCTATACTGTCAAATTGGTACAGCATTTGTATTGATACTGCAGCATTTATCTACAGTTGTCGTGGCTCAGCCCCAATAGTGGGGGCTGGGTGGGATGGGGGAGAGAATCAGAAGGGTAGAAGTGAGAAGACTCATGGGTTGAGATAGAGAGTATCACAACAGTATAGATATTGTCGTCTTTCTGATATTCCAACACCCAGGACCGGTATTTGTGCTTGCCCTGTGATAGATGAGGAACCGTCCCACATGTTATTGGATCTGTATCTTTAAACAGAGATTTCTTAAAGTGCCTAAATGAAGACGAATGACTTTCGATGGGAAATCTGAGGGACCAACAACTTCTTTTCTTTCAGTGATTTTTCTTCCATGACTGTTGCTGATTGCCAAGAACTGGATGACAAAAGATGAGATTTGCAACCACAAAATATAGCATCCTTGTACTAATGAATTCTAAAGTAATATATTTCAACAAATACGTAAGGAAGCAGTACCTTATGTTTATACCATAGCAAGATGTTCCTGCTTCTTCTAAAAGTGGAAGTTTTGAGGGAGCTTTTCTCTAAAGAGATATTAGGTTTCTGGAAGTTCTAAAATAAAAGGAACTTTTAAGGAAAACATTTTAATTTTTAACCTATGTGTACACATAATAGATTTTCACTAACCAGCTTCTGCAAGATGAGGATTTAATCTCCAGACTTAAAGATTTTATGTCCTCTAGTGGAGGTTTTTACTAGACTGCTTAAATCTTCCCTAGAATTTCAAGCAGAAAAGTGAATGAACTAGAAATATAAACTTTTTCAGCCATGTGTGAGAAGGAAACGCTGAAAAATGTGGTTTTTCTGTTTCCTATTTGATTGGTAGTGATGTACTTTTTTGGCTCATAATCCTGTTTTACAACTGCTTCTTTTTAAGAAAATGGAACTTTCCTCTCTTGGATTTCCTTGAAGAATTCTCTCCTCGTTGCAATGCTGACATATGTTACCTTATACACACTTCAGCTGAGATGTTAGCAAGAGTACTGCTAAATTAATCTCTGTCTCCGTTTAATGCAACAGTTTGGTGATCAGTAAATTTAGTAAACAATTTGAAAAGGTATAAAGCGATGTTAATTTTTTGCAAGAGGTATGTTTTGCATGAAAAGGAAGAGTGGAATGAGTATTTTTGCATGTCTTTGGGACCTGAGAACAAAACATACCGCACTAACACGATCTCAGTGGTGTGAGTTAGATATAATATGGCTTGGAATGTTGTAATGCTGTTATACTCCGATGTGGGATCCTAGGAATAGGCTGTAGAGCCATAAAAGTCCCACAGTCTCTCCCGGTCAGAAGGGAAAATGTAAGCCAAGTAAACTGGGAATGATTCAGGAGTCCTCAATCTTGTACTGGAGCCTAGGTTGGTGCCAAATAGAGAGGAGCTGTGATGGTGTCTTTTAGCCAATTAAATTATTTTTGGGGACAAGAATAGACTAGCTTTGGGGAACATAAACTTCTCTTCATGTCTGAGTTGAATGAAGTAGACCCCACGCCCAGTGCAGTTTCCGAGTTTAACTTCGCATGCAACTCTGTTGAGTAGTTTTCAGTTCTTGCCTAGCTGGTGTCTTTATTGCAGAGATGAACATTTTAACTAAATGTTTTTGAATCAGCAGCTGATGTCATGTGTCTTGACTTTAGTGAGGCTTTTGAGACAATTTTGTGCGCTATCTTAGTACATATTATTATTACACCATTAATATATATCATCACATCATTAAATGTTAGTAGTATAGAATATACTCTGGGAGGGGTGCAAGCTTTTTGGAAACCCAGTTTCAGAGACTAGCTATTAATTCCCTATCAGTGTGGGAGGGAATACTGCATGGGCCATGTGAAGTTAGTTTATTCTTCACAATTTTGTTTGGAAATAAAAGAGATTTGGAAAAAAACATTGGAGATCTGCAAGTGTGTTGGAGGACAAGCTCAGAATTTGAAATTGTCTTGACAAATAGGAGATGGGTTTTGGTTATTAGCTTTGTCTCTGCTGAATAGAGGAAAAAATTGTTGAATGCTTCATGGCAATCCATAGTCTGCAAAAGATGACTTGTGATTTACTGGGACTGAATGTGAATTGGCAATGTCTCATTGTTGTGAAAATACAAACATTGCGATAAAGTGTATCAGCAGAATTACAGCCAGTGGGATGTGTGATACCATCTTTCCTCTCTATTTGGCTGTTGAAAGGCAAAGACCTTAACTGGAAAATATCACGACCAGTTTTGGATACCAAGCCTAAATAAAAGTGTCTAGTCCAAAGATCGTCAGTGGAAGTGATTAGCAGTCTAGAAATTTGAAGTTCAAGGTGAGATGGGGTTGCTTAAAGAATAAAATACTTGAGGGAAAACGGTAACTTGAAATGTCTAGAAGGCTGCTGCAAGGAAGAAGAGAATAACATTTTTTCCGTACCTATAACAGACATGATGTGCTATAGTGGTCTTGAGTGGTCTCGAGTTGCTGCAGAAAGGTGGTTGATGTTCCCTAAATGGTGGGGTTGTTGAAATCATAAAGATTGTTTGGATGGGTTGGGAATCTCTACTATTACAAGAATTTGACAGGAAGCTAGCTGTGCATCTATCAGGAAGCAGCTGCCAGGAATGATGCAGAAGAGCTGATCCTATTCGTAAGACTGACAATAGACAGACTAAGCAATCTCTTGCCATACGATTCTGTGATTTTTAAACCAATGTAATAATTGGAGATCTTTTAATGTTAAGTTAATACTTGAAGTCATGCAACTTCAGCATCTTGGTCAGTGCTGCATTTCCTATAATTCATTATGACAACATCACCGAACAGTATTATGCAGCGGACATTATGCCCGCAGCACACGTGGCACAGTGTTGCTGTATTTACCTCATTTCACATGAAGCAAAACTTAATTCTTTATATGCATAAATCCCTTTTCCCTTCAGCAAGTGTTGGAATAGAGGAAAGAAATTATATTGAGCACCCCAACTGAAAGAAGCACTATAATGTGAATGTACTGCCTGGCTAGCACCAGAGAACCCAGACAAGAAAGAGCTTGTCTGCAGACGTTACCTCCAGTGTTTGTGGAACAACCGCACATTTCCTTTAGAAGTGTTTAATGTGGATGGGAGCTATTTGTTCTAGCAAAATATGAGCATTACTAATGAATTTATTCCATGTTTTATCTCAGTAATAATGAGTTTAATCTTCTGTACTGATACAAGCACAGTCCTAAGAAAGTGCTTCACTGAAGTCAGTCATGAAAGCTTTTAGAAAATGCATAAATATCCATTAAGTGTACTTGGTCTTTTCAACCTTTATTTTGGAAAAGAGACTCCTAACAGACGTGCATAATTTGATTAAAATCTTCCTCTTCAGTTGTTTGCTCTTACTGTTTCTTGAATGCTCCAGTAACAGCTTGTTAGGAATTTAACATCATTGTTACTTAATGTCTGCGTGTGTGTAGGTAACGATGCGATTTAAACCAACATGGGAAAGTTTTCACTTACTCAGATTCCGGTTCAGTGAGGTGAATGCACCTCAGGTAGATAGCATTGAACATCTAATCTGTGTTTGCAGCAAGGCGGCCAACTGGGTAGCTATTCGTGATTGCAGGCATTCCATAATGCCCATCACCGCAAGTTGCGAAGGCCTTAGGGCCTTTTTATTTAGTTTATTAGTAAACATGAGTGATACGGAAACATTAATGCCATTTCATAAGAAGGGAGGCTGAGGCCAAGTGGGGCTAAATGACCTATCTAAGTGCTACAGAGCAAGGAACCCAGATCTGCTCTTCAACCACAAGGAGAGTCTGGTGGCACTGCCTTGCGTTTAGAGGGTAGGAGCATCTCGCGTGTCCTACATGGCGTACGTTCATTGAATTCCTGAATGCGTGTTGAACACCATTGGCAGCTCTGCTGTCGACAACAAAGAACACATATGGGATGAAGCACAACTTAACTGCTTCATCATGAAAGCACCTGCTTGCTAGCTCGTGGTCTGAGTTGTCCTCTCTGTGAAGTGGATTGGTGTTGCAACGGGTGGGAACAGCTTGTCAGATCTTGACATGACACCTGTGCCGATAGCCTGAAGCGTGCTGCATTTGGTCCCACTTTTGTCAACGGATTGCAGATCCCAGGGGCCGATCTGTGATACACTCTACATTCCAGTAGTTTGTTTGTCCGTGTACTTCTCTGATCTCTCACGTTTGCAATATTTATTTTGATTTGATTATAATCTTACTTTTACTTCTACTTATATATTGACATAAGCAGGGAATTGGAAATGGTAAGAGTTGCAGTTGAGAAAGTGTGTGTTTAAAATAAATAAGGAGTTGGAGTATTAAGTCTCCATTTTCATATCCAAAGTCTATATGGTATGTCAGGTGCACGCAAGGAACACTTACATCTGTACTTTTGTTATTTGATATCAAGAAGATCCTTATCTGACTATTGCTCTCTATTTCTCCAAGGTGCCGCTTGGAGTGAGCTGCTTGTAGTCCTCGGTTAGACTCGATTAGTACCAACCTGCTTTCCCTGTGTCAAAGCCAGCACTTGAATCGCTGGCTGTTTCCTTCTGAATAAGGAACGGAACGCAGTCACCGTGATTTCTGACAGCATCGCCGTGTTTCTGGGTGAGCTCACCCTCCTTTGCTCCAAGGTAAATACTCTTTCTTGTTGAAGAGATGAGGCTCCTCAGAGTGACGTTCCCTTTGGCTCACCCAAGAGGCACGTCCTTGAGCACCGAGTCAGCGGCCGGTGCAGAGGCAGCACTGGCTGGTTATTCTCGTGATGCCCGAGAATTCCTCCAGCAGCACTGGTCCCAGAAGCAGAGGCGAAAGGGCTTCGTTTAGCACGTTAAACAATTTCTAGATGGGGCAAACAGTCAACTGGAGTTGTCCCCAGAATGACAGAGGGAAACGTGTAAATAACGCTTACACAGTAGATTTTTGTTAAGGGAACCCCTGCCTACTCCGTTTGCTTTCTGAGAATATTCCAGCCAATGAGGTGTGAACATTCAACAAAACAGGAAGCTTTAATAAAATAATCCAACTTTTTGTTTCTGTGAAAATTTTGAGCTTATTGTTCTTAGTGTTATACAAGAAATAATTCCAAGGGTTAGGCACATCTGACTAATGTATTTTGAATGTAAAAGCTTTCAAGAAACTGCTCTAGAAGTTATTTGATGGTGTATAATGTGTTCATAGACAGTTTTGAAATGGAAAGAAGTCCGAAATGCATGGAATAGATTATTCATTAGCCATTACTCACCTACTTCTATTAGGTGGCTGCTGGTCATTCCCATTAAAGCCTGTCTTTCTCAGGCAGGCCTGGCAAGCTTCCTTGCTCTATGCGGTAAATGAAGCTAATTGCATTGCCCGTTCCCTGGTTTGTTTTCCAGAGTGCATAAATGCCTTTGGTTTTAAAGGCAATATTGAGGTAAACATTTGTGCTGCTGTTAAATACCATTGTGGCACCAGAGAAATACTTCACACTTTAGCACTGGCCATCTGTGGACTTGAGGTTTCCTTTTTTTGGAGGGTCGATTATGCTTTAGAGCACAGACTTGCTGAGTGATAACTCTTGAAATAAGTACATCTCATGGTTGGATTTAACCTACTCTCCTCCATACACGCAACCCTGCTGGGTTTTTGGTTTTCCTTTTTTTTTGTCCAAACAACTACTCAGCATCTGGGCAGATATCCATAGTGGAGCTGGGGTATATGTCCTCTGAGTTTTTTCTTAGTGCAACTTCTAGAAGCCCGAGGGCTTGGCAAGGGGAGGTTATGGGGGTGGGAGTTGGACTCAAGCTAGGATGGTTCACAGAAGTCAACGTCATTATCCAACAGTTGCAGCTGCTGCCGTGCAGCTGAGATACTGTGACTAAATGAGGGGTAAGAAGACAAAATCAGGTTCATAGCTGTGGATGGACTTCTGCTGTAGCATCTTCGTTATGTCTTTTTTTGGCTTGAGAGACCCCTGGCACCATCAGCAAGCTCGTGCAGGAAACTCAGCCTGAAATGCAGGCTTGGAAAGCAGCTCTTCAGCAAGTGGCTCTGTCAGTTCTCAGCAGCTGCCAGACGCTCGCCAGGGTGGTACTGGCAGGTTCATACTCCGGCTTTTGTCGCAGAGCTCTTCAGTGGTACATGTTGATAAAGTTTAACAGGTAGGTCACAAACCTCAGGATACTTTTTTGTGACTCTAAACTACTGATACTCTTCATGGGACTGTAAAGGTGTGTCTTTTCATTGTGCTCCAAGACCCGGTTGACCATTGTAGGTTTGGTCAAATTGGCTTGGAGGAGCGCGATGTCTTAAGAGACTTCATAGTCCATTGGCTTCAGCAAGTAGACCATGGGCTTTCATGGCTATGCACTGTGTCAGTGATGTAATTTCCACTGACGTTTTTAGGTGATCTTTTTTTATGGTCTGCTTTTCTGCCTAACTGAACTATTTACTGGACTCTTGGATTTGGAGGATGGACTTATTTAACTGGATTAAACAGCTGCTCAGTAACAGGTAAATGTGCATGTTGAGCGCTCTAAAGAGCGGAAAAAGTCTCATGAAGAGGCTGGGGAGTGCAGGGTGATCTTACTCTAATATTTTTCTGTGAGAGAAAGGTCTCTTTATCCACCAGTGACGGACAGGAGACAGAAGAACAGAGGCTAAGAACAAAATAGTAACCAGAAAAAACTACTCTGCAGACCATATCAAATTGGGCATCAGGCAAGCATCAGGAAAACATAGCTTGTTCTTTGAGGTTATAAGCTGCGGTGTTCAAAAGTGATTTTTGTTATTCACTACATCCATGTTTAGATTTCATGTAGTGGGTTTTTGAAAGGACATTTTATTGTATTTATGAGACAGATGTAATTATAAGAAAACTGGTTTTCTCGTGTCAAAAATGTCAGTGAACGTTAGTGATGAATGGAAGGCAAATGCTTGCATCGTTACCAGGATTTGTGGACAAACGTGTGGGTTTTTTTTCTTTTCTTCCTTTGAAATACATAATGGTGAAGGAAAAAAAACATTAATTGGAGTTGTAAGAAGAAGTTGTGTGTTCAGTCTGAGTTCTGGATCCCTCTGTGCCCTGTCTTCTATATCTGACTTCTGTGGAGGCCCATTTTGTGTTTATCGGAGCACTGGAGGTGCTAATGTCATGGTTTCTTGGCTCCTTTGGCATGGCCAGCAAGTCCACTGGCTTCTGTATTATTGTTTATTTAAAATAAAAAGAGTGGTGGGGAAGTTTTTGGGGGGCAACATTGGCATGGTCCAAATAGAGTAGCGTAGAGGCCTCAAAAATGAATAGGTGATTCAGCCTGATGGGAAGCGTTGCAGTTTGGGATAACCTTCAGAGAAAGAAAAAGGGATGTGGTGAGGTGACACCACCGTGTGAAGCCATCTTTGTTAATTGAAGGAGATTAATCCGCCTCGAAAGTAAATTACCTTATAATATTGCATTTCTTCTCTTTCTGGATGCGATTCTCTTACCCAACCATTTTCGGTAACCTGAGTGAATAGCACAGGAGCTGCAAAACTGAGACTAGCCTAAAAGAGCTCAGTACCGAAGACGCTGAGAGTCCTTAAGTCCCACTAAAGTTATTCCGTGACCTCACCTCACCATAAAGGCGTGTTTGCTCATTAGGATTAAAAGCAAAAATTCCCATTGTGTTTCTGGTTAATGGGATTTTTTTTGGTCCCTAGTGCCATCCACACAGACATCCCATTAAGGCGGCAGAAAGAACTGTAATGGCTGTACCTTGATTAAAACTCCTGGCATCGATATCGGCGCAGGCCTGTGGGATTTATTACCGCCTGTGTGGATCCTGTTTGTTTTTTCCTATGGAAATCCAAGTTTATACAAGGGGCATCAGATGGAACCTGCACGCCTTTATTATTACTAATAGTGGCTAGAAGTGCAGCTCCAAATGATGCATAACATTTTTTTTTAAAGTAAACCATAAGCCAAGTTAAATGAACTTTAAAAGTGAACATGATTCATAACAGATACCATTTTAAAACTGACCAGACACAGCAAATGTAAATTCTGTCCTTTTAACTGTAAAATGTTTAAGCTTATTTGCAAAGGAGTTTGAAAAATTAAAACCATACCTTCTCTGTATTTCTCCAGCCATGAAGAAACATCAGACTTTGCATTTGAAAGGATGGCAATACAAACTGTATAGACAGGCTAGATGTCTACTTGAATTATCTTGCTTGTTGAGGGGAAGTCTTAAACTGATGATCACATATAATCTGTAATGTATTAAAAGCATATTCTTTATTGGAGTCCCCATATTACATTTCAAATACATTTCCATGGAATGTTTCAAAATGTCATTTAAAATTATTACTTTTTTCATTGAAATGGCATGTGTCCCCTCAACACTCATCTAGAACTTTATTATTATGATTCTTTGGACAGTTTAAAGACATGAGATCACTTTTTGTGGTTTTGTGTGCCTCACACCACCTCTGTTCCTGCCTCAGTGCTAATGCCAGCTTCACATTCCCCCTAACAGTTTAGCTCCAGCTTCTTGGCCTGCGTAGGTTTTGTTTCAGTTGATCAGAGGTTTGGCTAACTTAAATATTTAGGCAATATATAATAACTATATCTCAAACAAACACTTATTATAATGATCACTTACAGTGTTTGCTATCGTTACGAAACACAGTTCCGACTTCCATTCTAGCCCCTCTGTTTTTCAATTTTTTTTTCTTTTTTTCATACACCCAGAGTGATTTCTGTCGCCTGGAGGGTGATTTTGCAGTAAGAGGGATTTTGAAGAAATTGCATCTTGAAAAGCTAGAAGTTAACAATGGATTAAGTATCCGTGAGTGCAACTAAATGAGAATCTTAACTATGTTATAGAATTTTCCTGAGTGTTTATAGCCTAGCAAAACCGAGCTCTATATATACACTCATAACAGTCTGTGAGAAAAATGAATTTTCAGCACTGAAGGTAGGCCAGGAGTAGGAGCTGGTCCAGTGCTTCCTGAAGTCGCTGGGACTGCAAGATGTTGTCAAAGCACTTAAAATACGAAGGCTGCTGTGCTGAAATAGGAGACTTCAAGAAAGCATCACCTCAACCGACTTTAAACAGCTTGTACTCTTAAACAGTTGAGCTGACGTGAGCCTACTTCTGTTGACTTGAATGTACTGTGGCTAATAAAAGCACCCCAGTTCGGGACAGGTTCAGGTGACTTAACAGAGGTGAGACACCTGAAAGAGCGTGCTCCGAGGCCACGGGACAGTCACCCGTGCTTGTTTTCCTCCGCTCCTTTTTCACTTGGGAGAGTGGAATTTAGTGGAAATATCGCTCATATTTAATTGACAAAGAAAAAGAAGCTGCAAACACATTTTAAAAGAACTCTGACCATCAATAGCTTAAAAGCAATGCTCACTTTTGCGGGGTTACTTTTTCTGGGTATGGCTGAAGATTGTCTTGACACATGCACTTACACCCAGCTCTAGCAACTTTTGTTAAGTAATGTGATTCGAGCAATAGCTTCTGGAGGTACGTGTGCTTAAACATCATCTTTTGTTTACAACTGATGGCTTCGTGAGATTTCTTGAAGCTACTTTTTCATAACTGATGGATCCTCAACTGCTTCTGCTTTCCAAGGAGGGAGAAACCTCACCTTGAACAGGTCATCAAAACAATGACTTTTCTGATCCTAAAAGTGCTAAAAAGAGCAACAGGTATATGGATCTTCCTGCCTGTTGGCTCCAAAAAAACGTCTGCAACTTGAGAGCTCGGCCGTGTGTGTGCCGAACCCCCAGCACGTAAACTGAGCCCGTGCTGGCAGGCTGGGAAATAAGAGTTATTATCCTTCTGTGACGGCGAGCCTTGTTGTGTGGCTTTCCCCAGCCGAGTGGAAGCACCGTTCTTGTTAATGAATAATATCAAGGCTATCTTCACTTCTTCTGTGTGTTTATTCATGAGAGAGACAGCTAATATTTAAAGTCGTCGGTTGCATCTCTGCTCCCTGGGGTGTAACATCCATCCAAGGTGACAAAGCTGGAAACGCTTCAGACTTGCTGAGGTTTCTGCACAAGTTGAATAGTCAACACATCTCAGGCTTCTGAGACCTTCTACTTTTCATTAAGTTAGCTTGTATTTCTTGTATTTCAGCATGCCATCTCAGGTGTTTTTTCCCAAGAAACCTTTGTTCCAGATCATCTGACTGTTTCAGGAGCACTTGAACAAGAAGAAAAACACGACAGTCAATTAAAAACCAATTTTTTTGCTCTGGTGTCATTAATCAAATGCACAAGCAGTCCCAGCACTGACACCTGGCAGGGTTAATGTTTAAGACCTGTGGGCAATTATAGCTCCCCTGAAAATCGCTTGGCCAGCAAGTCACATAAAAGCCTGTGATTATGAAGGAAATGGGAATTAGCAGAAAAAAATTAGGGAAACCAGTTGAAATACGTTGGTAGCAAGGAAGGCAGAGAAAAATCTGACTGATTGGAGCTCCCCTGGGGAGAAGAAACAGGGTCTAGGGGTCACTCCTTCACTGAATTAGTAGTGTCTGTCATATGAAACCAAAATAAAGCAGGAACAGAAGTAAAAGATTTTCTGTAGAGAAATTGGACTCTGTTCTCTTGCACCTACATCTCTGGGAGGCCACGTGCAATTAGTGGGCTGATTTTTTACTGATCCTAAATCAGCCATAATTCTTTTCTCTCAAATATCTATTCCTTGGTAAAGAATATGATGCCCAGAGGTTTGACACGCTCATATTTTTAGCGATGAGCAAGTCGGAGATTACACATATCCATTGTTTCCGTGAGCTCTTTGTCTAGGACATTCTCTGTTTTGCATCTTTGCACTCCCCGAAAGTTATTCCGTTAGAATAAACACAGCTTTAATGAAAGCGAAGCCTCTTGTGGTTAGAGCAGACCGTAGTGCATGTGCTTTCCCTAGCTGAGGAGCGTTAGCGGACACGTTTTGTGCCGGATGCAGTCAATACCTGCAGAAAAAACTTGGTACGTAAACAGTAGTTTAAACAAAGACAAAAACAACGACTATTCGGACCCAACTTTTTAATAGCAATTTCTAAAAAAGCATTAGCTCAGAACTACTGAAAAATCTCTTCCCACTGAGCATGGTGCCATAACCTTAGTTTTACAAGCTTGAATTAACGTTAGGAAAACACAGGGAGAGAGCGGTGGCCTTGCTCCCCGCTGGGCCAAAGATCTGCTTCACCTGAAGGTACTTGTCTGCTGCGGCAGCTTGTCCACCAGATCCATGAGATACGTAATTTGTCATGCGCCCTATTACAAACGCCTCTGCTATCTCGCAGAGCTGGGAAGTATAATTAGCCTCTGATTTAATGTTAAATTACTTGGAATTGTGGCATACTCCAAAGAGCACGTCATTAATTTCAAATTGTGGGACCAATTCGGTAACGATGGAGAAAACAGTTGATGAAAATGCCAAGCCATGGGAAACGAAACACCGAAAAGGCGCTGAGGCAGTGCCAAATTACTGTGAAAATTCTGGACTTTAAGTCCAAACCACTGTTGCACAGCTTCAAGGTTGCAGCTTCGGCGCTACAGGATAGAAAGTCACTTTAAGTAGCACAAACATCAGTAGAGCAGAAATGACAAAAAAACCTCAAAAGACAACCCAGGTATTTGAAAAGGCAACAAAGTAAAAGGGGATTTAAAGTTGTTTTGACATCTTTCTTTTTTGCCCTTCCATAGCTGTTTTTCATCATTTTTTTGTGTTTCATGAAAACTAACAGCCTTATAGTTTGAATTGAGTTTTACTGTAAAAATGCCAATATGGAAAGCTGTGGTCATTGCCGTTTACTTCTAGTGAAAAATCTTTGTTTTACCAAAAAAAAAAAAAAATTTTCAACCTGGACATTAAATTAATATTTATGACTCACTTTTACAAATGTTAATGGTTGATCTTTCGCTAACACATCTACAAATCAATATTTGTAGAGCACAATAGGGTAATAATACTACTACTTGTTAACTTTCTATAATACCATTCATCAATATGCTTATAACTTTACAGCATACTAGATGTGTGTAGGCATAACTGCTGATTATTCTTTATTAATTCTTATAAATTTTTAGTTAAACCATCTACAATATTACTTTGGTTATTTTACTTCTTATCACCACGTCTACAAACTCAGCCAAAATTATGGTCAGTCTGAAATCTTGGTCATCACTGATAATTAATCTTTTAGCTCCAGGTTTTGTTGGTTGAACAGCCTATGTTGGTTGAAACGGAATGTTCGGAGCATGATAGTTGCTGCCAGTGAGATTCTGCAAGGGTGGCAAACTGTTTAATAAGAAGGTACCCCCTTTGTAGTAGCATTTTCCAGTATAGAACTGTACTTTAAACTTGGAACCTCTTGAAAAAAGAGTGATTATGGAAGAAATGGTTCACTCCGACTACATGTAATACACAATAAAAATTAAGATGGAGAAGAAAGAGGGTCGCATGGTGTAAATGAAAATACATTTGAGATTTCCTCTTTCCCAAATGAAAACAAAGACCAGTGAGGAGGGAGGGAGAGGAGGGAGAAGGCCCCTCCGGATGTATGTGATAGTCTCTGTCGAGTCCTGAGCGAGGAAGGACCAGTTAACACCCTTCAGACTCTCAGAAGGAAAAAGTCTGTCCCATGAGGTGGGGAACCGGGCAAAGACCGGACCCTGCAGCAAATGGGGTAATCAAGGGAGGAAAAGGTAAAGAAGTTACTGAGAAATGTGTCTGGGAGGTGGCGGTGACGTAAGGGGGTTTTCTGGCTTTTTGAAATGGTTAATAGATTTAAAATAGTGCCTTGGTAATGCAATTGGTAAAAAAAACCCTCATGTTCCCACTGCAGAAATATATGGATGTTTATATACTGAGAAAATATGGTATATTATGCATTATGAAAAATGATTCAATGTAAGAAGACATTTAAATTAACCCCACGCTGGCTATTTTCTTTTATATTTAAAACATCTGCTGTAGAACAATGCCATATTCTGCATTTTGTGTATTTTAAAATGTAGACTGTTTTCCCCATTTCAACTGAATATCGTTCCGGTAAGCACAGTTAATTTTGGAAAGGGGATTGCTTGGCATTTTTTTCCCTATTTATACTATTGCTAAGATTACATGCATGGGCTTAGATAGCAGGTAAAATATTGACAAAGCATAGTAAAAGTAAACTAGTTTAATCAAGATCTTTCTTTTTCTTAGTCCTTCACGTTTTGGTACCAGTGTGTCAACTGATTTGGTATATCACTTTATTAGACAAAATATATATAGCAAACTGATAATGACAATGAAATAAAAATAACAAATCCCTTATATTAACTGAATTGAGGCCTCCAGGATTCAGTACTTAAGTATTGCTTCCAGTCTTTCATTTCTGTGATATTTCTGCTGGAATCTTGTTTGCTTTTCGAATGCATTGTTGAGCTTTACGTTGATAGCTATTCCAGATGTTTTCAAGTTCTGCTAATTTGTTTTCCATATGATACCTACTCTCAGAACCATTTCACTTGTACTTATTGCAATTGTATCTGCTAGCTGCATTCCCTTCTGGATGTAACGTTTTTCTTCCATCAGGATAGATTTTCCCACTGCTTGTGCTATTTATTTCTGTATTTCCATAGTAGTGTCCAGGTGCATTTAAAGTCTGGTTCATGTGCCTGCAAGAGTTTACAAGTTGAGATTTGGAACTCGCAAGCATGCTGCCGCGTTAGTCCATAGGAATAGGTTGTTGCTTTTAGAAAACTAAATCAAAATTATATCTCAGTTTTAGAAACAGAGTAACATAGGATTTGGTTGTAGTAATCATGCCTAATCTCATCCATAATGCAACAAACCATTTTAATACTATTGTCAATTCTGTACGCAGTTAATAGGATTTAAACATGCACTTAAACGCTTCGCTGTACTGTACTCACAGTATTTTATATGGTTGCACAAAATACCTGACCCTTTGCTGATACATTATAAAAAGGAAAATGAGTAAACAGAATTACCACGTGTCGAGGTCCAAGAACTTCTCTATTCTGGGGCTTTCTCACATCCAAACCTGGATCTGAATTCCAGTTTTGCACAGTTGGTACATCTTCAGTGTCTGCTAATAGGTTTTTCTTGCTTTCCAGATCGACCTCTAGCTATTTGCAGCTTCTTCGGTTTCTTCTTCCGGGCTTCTTTTTGCTCTGAATTTTTCTTCTTTAGTATGCTGCTTCGTTATCAGAGCTTCAGTTTCTAGAAAAGTCATTCACGCACCAGTTCGGCCCAATTGGTCTTGGCTATTCTGGCATCTTGCGGAAAGTGCTTTCCACGACGGGGTCCACTCGAGGCACCTGGCCGTTTAGTGAGTAGCCTAATACTGAAAGTGCAGAGCCCATACAGCTTCGAAAATAGGGCAGCAGAGGCTTGGATTTGTAGAACGTATCTAGCTGAATTCATAGACATTTCCAGAGAGATAAACATCAGCTTAATTGAAGACCTCTACCTGAAAAACGTGGAATAGAGTGTATGTGTTATAATGGCGGCACTTGCGATCCAAGGGCTCGGTGCTTGGCTCCTTGTGATACTGCTCTCCTCGCCGAAGCGTCAGGACGGGTTTTACAGAGCACTTCACGAGCCACGCCAGAGCAACTGGAGTAACTGGTTTAAGAGAAGGCCTAGTGACGCAAGCGAACAAAAATAGGGAAAGCTGTGTAAGATCGGGAGCTCGCAGCATTGCTAGTGGTCTACGGAGGAAGTGATAGCGTCTACTCATTCCATCGATTCTTAATACGCAAAAACTTTTTTTAATAGCAAAACCAACCAAGGCACAGTGCGAGCTGAGTGAGGTTTGGTTCATTCTTTAATTAATTAGGCCCCTTCTAGGCCACCGCCTTCTAGAAAGTGAAAGTTATTGGGCAATACTAATGCAGAGCTCTTCAGCTTGATTTATTCTGTTTTGTTCCCGATATGATGAGCACTTAGAGACAGCCTGTAAGAAGGCTTCTTCTTTCAAGAAAAGCCGCGTGAAAAACTAGTAAGAAAAACCTTTTCTTACAAGCTGAAGGAATTTGAGAGCTACACACATAGCATACAGGCATGGTAATTTGTTGTTTTACAGGTACAGTTATGATGACTAATAGGAAAGAATAGAAGAGAATAGTCTTAGGTTTTCATTAATATCTAGTATTTGATAAAAAAAACTTTTATTTAGTTATTTTCTTGATAGGAGTGGCTTAGTCATTTTTGAAAGGTGAAGTGAAACTTCCCTTTCACTAAGCAGAGGAGCTGGTATATGTGGGGCTTGTTAATAGGTGACAGTCAAGGTCAGGGGGATTACAGTCGTAGATACAGGAAATGTTTAAACAGTCGGCTTCTGTAATGCTACATACATACATGTTTTCCAGCTCATAAATTATTCTGTTTAAACATTTTGTCTTCGTATTCGTTGCTATAGAAGTAATGCCAATTGTTTATTTGAGTTAGTGATACGTGACGAAACATGATGTAAAATTCTGAGTTATACCTCTAAATGTGATGTCTTTGATGTTCCTGCTAATAACCAGGACTTTTAACAGCAGTAAACTCTCTGTTGTGAAAATTAGGAAAGAAGACGCTCGACATCCAGTCCCTTCCTTTTAGAGATTTTAAAAATTCTAATCACATGAAAAGCTAGAAAAATATGTTTCTGGTTTTCAGATGTGGTAGAATAAAAAAGGCATTGACTTAAAAAAAGGTGAGAAAACCTGTAAAATCTGAGCAGTGAAGACTGTAGTGAGGAGAAGGAATGGAGAGGAATTAATTTGGTGGCCTTGCAGGTGTGAATTGTGACATTTTAGATCCTTTATTACGTTAGAATATAGTGAAAATGCCACATGTGAATCATGAACATTGTCCTGGTTTCAGCCAGGGTAGAGCTGGTTTTCTTCACAGAAGCCGGTGTGAGGCTGTGTTTTGGATTTGGGATGAGAAAATGTTGATAACGTACTGATGTTGTGGGTTGTTGCTGAGCAGTCAAGGACAGTCCAGCTTCTCGTGCTGGGCTGCCAGCGAGCGGGCTGGGGGTGCACGGGGAGCTGGAGGGGACATGGCCAGGACAGCTGACCCAGGCTGGCCACAGGGATATTCCCTACCATACGACGTCATGCCCAGTACATAAACTGGAGTTGGCCGGGGGGCGGGAATCGCTGCTCGGGGACGGGCTGTCGATTGCCGGGTGCTGAGCAATCGCTGTATTGGGCATCACTCGTTCTTGTACATTCCTTTGTCGGTGTTATCACTGTTGTTATCGTTGTTGTTTCCTTCTCTCTTGCTGTCCTACCAAACTGTTTTTATCTCAACTCACGAGTTTTTTTCCAATTCTCTCCCCCGTCCCACTGGGGGAGGGGGAAGCAAGCGTTTTTTCCCAATCCCCGCCCCCACCCCACGGCGGGAGGGGGAGTGGGCGAGCGGCTGCGCGGTGCTTAGCTGCCGGCTGGGGCTAAACCACCACAAACATAAATACGATGTGTCTGATGCAGTCTGTTACGTTGCTGTTGGATTTAGTACTGAAGTGCTTGGTTCAGTTGAGTTCTCAGTCTTTCACAGCTCTGGGGAACCAGATCGGCACATGTTGTGGCGAAAATGATTGTGTGCCTGGGTTTTGTTAGCTGATCTAGTCTCATTTTTCCCATCCATTCTAAAAGGGAGGGTTTTTTTAATGTCTAGGTGAAAATTAACGCAAAGGGGAGGTTTTTCAACCTTCTTTTATGAGATGGATGACCGTTTATGCCATGCAAAATATCACCCTTTATTTTTATGTTAAGATTCCTTGGAATTTTTTGCAATATATATGCAAATGCTGTAGGCCACCTATGACTCTGTAAAATGCACAGTAAATCAATAGGTAGTCCACAGGGTTGGCATTATTTAGCCAGTGACAACAGCTAGAATGGAGCTATATTTTTTAACAGCCGGGGGTATTACCCTCAGCATTCATGGAAAAATGTAAAACATACTTGAAAAGTTCTGGCGGTCATAGAACCTTTGGGTGGGAAGGGACCTTTTAAGGTGATGTAGTCCAAGCCCCCTGCAGTGAGCAGGGACATCTTCAACTAGAGCAGGTTGCTCAGAGCCCCCGTCCAACCTGACCTTGAACTTTTCCAGGGATGGGGCATCGACCACCTCTCTGGGCAGCCTGGGCCAGGGTTTCACCACCCTCGTCTAACTCAGCACCAGCATCATACTCCAAACATCAAACCTGCAGTAATTCTGCGATAACCTGCTCCATCTCCAGTACGTCGTATCCCGTTGGCCTTATAGGGCTTTGTGAGGAAGGACCTAAGTAGTCCCTAATGCTGGTTGAAGAAAGTCAGAAATGATAAAACTTCTGCTTTGACCTCCCTTGTGCATGTCCTTCTCTCTTAGGTACTTAGGGCATGTATTAGGACGGGAACGCACGCGGTATAACAGAAAAAGGCCGAGTTGCTAATGTGAAAATTGGTCTTAAAGATAGAATTCTGTCAGAGAAACACATTTAGCAATTAACTGGAGCAGGCAGCAGTTTTCTTGGCACAACTTAGTGTGGTTTCTGCTTGCTGTGGTCTCTGCTAAAGAAAACTTTTCTGTAATTACAGGTTAGGCCAGTATGCAATGTAAATAACACAAATAAGGCTACCTCTTTTTTTATAGCTTTGAACTCTGTTGGGTCCTGTTATCTGGTACGCAAGCTAATCCTAAACCTATTGACATTCTTCTTCAGGAAATTAATCTGGTTAGGTAGTATAAAATTATATTTTAAGGGGGTATTAGCTTTTTTAACAGAATGGTATTCATATTTACTCCTGTAGACATCTTTAAATGATACTTTGTGTGGGTTTCTAAAACAGAAATGAATAGCGTCCTTCGGCGCTATTCTTGTGAACGAGCTATTGCAGCTACTGGGTTACTCTGCGTAATATATTCTCACTGGAGAGCTATGGCATATACAGTATGGCAGGCAGGGATGGACTGGTGCACCTATGCAGCTCTCCTGGGACAGCAGTGAGGCTCTACACCGGGGAATCCATCTACGCAGCCATGACTTGCTCAAGAATGAGTCCAAAAATACTTTTTTGGTATGGCAAGTTCACGAAAACCTGGCGTGCTGTTTGGAAATGTTGTTTATTGAACTCGTGCTTCAGAGAGCCGTGTTTGTCTGATGCTTTTCTTGCGCTCGTGATCTTCCTTGCTAGTTGTGCACTTTTCTACTTGAATGTGCCAAAAGGAATGAAATTGTCAAATTGCACGTGGCTCAGCCACACGTAGGTGACACACCTGCCTGGTGTTGCATTTAGGTTCAGGCACTGAGTAGAAAGTCTACTGAAACAGCTCAAGGTTAGTTCAGAAGGCTTTGCGGATTTGATACAGTTTAGAAGAAAAAAAAGTTTTAACCAAACGTATCGAGGTTATCTATTTTCAAATAAAATTAATTCCATTATCCAGCAAAGATTTATACAGATTCCTACTTTTAAGATTTTAACATACTGAAAGTTAAGTTTTTTAAAAACTTCCTTCTTCATACATCCAATTCCTAAATCTTCATAAGATAGAAACAAAATCAGGTACTATAAATTTTTTCAAGTAGAAAAATTGTGCATTAAGAATAAGGGCAAACCCATATTTAAGTTCAAAAATAATCTGGATATTTAACTTTTTTCTGGTTATGCAATAATATTTTTCTTATATGTAAATAATTGTACAGTATTTATAGAACAAACAAGATACTGAGTACTGATCAGTTTTTGTAACTACTAAAGAAAACATTTCATTTCAGGGATTGCAAAACATTCATAAATGGGCTGGACATAGTCACAAATTGCTTTTCAGTTGTGATCAGCCATCCCTAATGAATTTGGACTTCCTAAAACTTCCCAAATTGAATTTGTATGCATAATGTTTCTATGAGCTTCTCAAATGTTCACAAATAATTGCACTTGGCAATGGTTGCTTTGAAAAAAGATTGTATTACCTTTTAGAAAAACTTGGCTTGAACTATGCAAACTTATTGGTGAAATAAGTAACGGTCCTACAGAAGATTGTGTTTCTTGAGAATCTCGGCCTTTTTGTATTCAAACGTGTGAAGTAGGTTTTCACGTTGGGTACCTCTCTGCAGCTAGCCTTTGTGAAATTAATGGTATATTTTTGATTTAGAGAAGTTTATAAATCATCAAGAAAGTTCTCTCATCACCTTTAAGACTCTCTATTATATACTACTCTTAGGTGAGTCGTACTATAGGGAACTACAAAAAATAACTCATTACCAGCCTTCTCTCTGTTTTGGAGACCGGGTGACTTGCTTCATATTTACCTTACTGCTCTCGAAATAATATTCTCGTGTACTGCAACGTTTCAGATTATTCTGCTCTGGTTCTCCTTTTTGTAAATTATTATGTGAATGAAACTAAAAGCAGTGAAATAACAGAATGGAATAAATATGCCCTCTGTTACCGTGCCATCTTTCAGGGGAGAACAGCGTGGTGGTGGAGGCTTTGAGAAGACTGTCTTTCTTACTGACCACTGGTTAGGCTGAAAACTGTCTGCAAGGCATATTCCTCTAATAGATTAGCTTAAAATATACTAGATTAAGTGTTAAACAAGTTGGTATTAAATCCTTGCAGTGTACTTGCCATATTGAAGACTGTATCCTCATCTCTGGGGATTAACAAATTCAGCGGCTTAAGCTAAAGACGTTTTGTAAATACACCCCATAAATTACACATGGGCTTTTGAGAATAATCCAGACTGCACTGTGGGATACACAGCCAGTCAGGGATGGCCGACATGTGGCTTTTCCATTGCCTGTGGATCTTGGGAATGCTCTCAGGTATGTGTCTGAGGCAGGGGCTCCATCAGCCCGTGGGCATGTGCTGGCCTGGGGGCCATCCTAAATTCTCGGTCTTCTGAATTTTTTCAGTCCTTACAGCTTTCTTTTCACTGACGTACCATGGCAAAGGTAAAATCTTTCTTCCTTACCGTGAATCCTGAGCGTGCATTTCTTCATATGGACCACCTTGATTGTCTGCTGCCAACAGCTCGGTAAGTCTTTCCTACGCTGAGTTGCATCACCAAGCATTGTGCCACTGCCAAGTACATTCGGGAATCAAGACACAACTGTTAATATAAAATTGAGAAAGCCTGCACTAATAAAGCAGCATGTCGTTTTTTCCCCTCTCCTTTCTAATATAACTAAATTCAAATTAATGCTCTCAAGTTACTATATGTTGGCATAACTTACATCATGGCTAAATCTCATATTTCATTCAGTGTTGTGATCTGATATACATTGCCACATGCATGTGCTACACATTATGAATAAAGCTTTAAAAAGCCTCCTTTTATAGCTGTTTATGTTATGTGATTGAGTTCTTGTAGAGAGAAAATTTGCCAGGACTAAAGGTTATTGCTGCCTGTTCTGCAACTAATATTGCCTAGAACTAAAGCAATTAGACTTGACAAAATATGGGCTGCTTAAAAAAATGAGCTTTTGAAAGTTGGGCTTGTAATGGAACTTGATTTAATACATGCTACTGACATGAAGATTTTAATTAAAAGAAAGAGAGAAAAATAGCTGCTCTGCTAAGACGGGAAGCTGAGAGAGATTGTTCTGCAGGTGACCAGAGTAGAGGTTGTTTTGTGGCGAAATGCAATATCCCTGAGGGGATGGGATGGATGATAGAGCATGGATGTATTCCGAATTGAACAGTAATGATTAACAGAAAATTGTGAAAAAGAACCTGTTTTGTCATTGTATCGTTCCCTCCCAGGATGCCAGAAACCTTTTTTTCAGTGGATTACCTTTATTATGTGTAGCAAACCCTCCAGGTTTTGGCCATGACTGGTTGCCATGCATCAAGAAGCACTAATTTCCATGCTTTATTACATGGTTGTCAAAATGAAGGTCAAAAAAATGCTGTAGGACTGTCCAGAAGATTCTCACTCATCATTCCGCAAGTGAGCAGTAACTCAGACATTTTAGCTTACACCAGCTGTATCTAAAATACAGATGTGTGAATACTTTATTCTCTTGATTTCTGTGGCCAAGCCCAAACATTTTGGGCTGAGTTGGATCATTCTGAGTCACTGTAAGATGGAATCTATTTTGCTTTCTTAGCAAAATGAGTAACAAAACAAAAACAATTGAATCAAACCAATCCAGAACGGTTAGTCCAAAAAAATAACACACTTAATCAGATTATTTTTCAATTTCTCTTTTTTATTTTAAATTTAGTAAGCTTAGTCTTGAGATGCTGTGTTGAGAGAAAAAAAAAAAAGTATTTGAATAAGAATAAATTTTTTCCCTCAAGAATTCTGGAGGCTTTTAATTTTACTTTTGGCATGGACTCTTGCTTGAGTTTGGTAATCCTTGTATCTGGCTTAAGGTTTGCAAGGGTTTTGGCAGCTCCATTGACACAAGCAAGGGGATAATCCCCCATTAAGGTGTTCTGTATTGGTATCGGTATTTTTTAAACTATATTTTACCAATGCTATTGCTTCTTGCGGTTCTCTCAGACCTCTGGTATGTAATTTTCAATCATCAGTCACTGATAAACTGGGGCTGGTGCAGTATTTCTAAATCTCTATTTATTTCTATACTGTGAATAAACTGAATGTTGACTTAAAAATAAATATTAGGCTAAGTGCTCTGAGTTCTACGTTCTCCATTAGATGGTAATTTAGCACCATTTAATTTAGATTAAATACAATTGCAATATAGTTGTACTCATCTATGTGGAGTCTATTTATTAATTCACTGATCAAACGTTTTGTGTGGAAATGGGATTTTTATGTATCCATTGAGAAACAAAACTATAACTCACATCTCAGAAAAAAAACTGGGATATTGAATATTTGTGATTAGTCCATAAAGAAAAAATACTGACAGGTTGACTTTTTTCTACGCATCTTCGAGTGTTCATTGGAAAAATGCCATTCAGCTTAACGACATAAGACTAGCCTAATGGTTGATAAATGCTAATAAAGTTACACATGCATACAGTAATACATACATTAATAAATTCTGACCTGGGGAGGAAAGCAATGGACCAAAAGTAACTAAAAATGCATGTAGCACTGATGAAAATTAAAGAGTGGCAGAAGTCTTAAGAGTAATGTAGCCAAGAGAAAGTGTAAAATATCAAAGTGGGTCTTGTAGAAGCTGCTCGAAATTTTCTGCTGTGACGCATTTTGTGGTTTTTGTATTTCAGTGTTTTCAATCAAATAAAGGTGTCTAACAACAAAAAAAGCACCATATATATGTGGTTAAATAATATTGCTGTGAGATGTTTCTAGGAAAAACTCTATTTACGATACCTGTCACAATTGCCTATGGAGATTGCCATGACGAAAAAATCTAGTTTACTGAAAGTATTTTAAAATATTTGACAGACGCTTCCAAAAATCTGGAAGACAGAAAATAGTGTGAATTACAGCATAGGAGGAAGGCTATAGAAAGCTTGAAGGTTTTTTCACTTTAGAACTCTAGTGAAGCGTAAAGAGTATAATTATTTTTATTTTTCTGAGTTTTCTAAAACTGCATAATACGGTCATTCTTCTAGATCTTAAAGTTGTCGTTTTACAGTACAGTTCAGAACTGCAGTGGTAACATATTTTCCAAAGGTCGGTTTTCCAATTATAATCCAAAATTTGACGTTAATATTTTTTCTTATAGCCGTGTTGTAACCGCATTCTGTTAATTTCATAAAGATACCATTTAGCTGAGGTAGGTGGTATTCTGGGCATATGAACAGTCACCTAATGTCAACAGTAAGCAGTAACTGTAACTACTGACTTCCCATCATTTGCAAAAAAATATTTTCCCAAAAATTATAGCATGTAGAACTAGACAGCATCCAAGTCTCTCACTGGGAAATGACAGAGATTTTCTTATTGCTTTATATACTCCAGCTTACTTTTAAGTCTCATTAGGTTTTGCAGGCATCTTTACACGCTCTTCAGTTAATATCTGAGATAAACTTGTTTGCCAAGTCCTAAAAATTGAATCTAGTAGCAACTGTTTAGCATTTTTATCTATTTCATTTACATCTTCCTCAACTAAAAAATACCTTCAGGTGGAGTTGAAATAGCTAATGGAAATGTTTGAATTGGGATAAAACACAGTATTTTACTTCTTTACTTAGTGCTGTTTTTCAGGTTCTTCTATTTTCTGTACATTGTTTGCAATAAACTCATTATTTATACACTTCGGTTTGTTTAAATATAAGCTTCCATGCTTAAATGCTCAAAACCACCGAGATGCAACCTCAGCCGCCGTGGAGAATTCTGTAATTGGCTTTGGGATAAGGAAAGATACCGAGAGCTTTCTTGTTCTCCTCGGTTTACATTTGGTTTTAAAGCAAGAGCTGTAAGATCCCTTCTCTCACCTTCCCCCCACGCGGTTTTGCTCGGTGATAGAGCTGACCTCCCTGGGGTCTCGACCAGCTGAGGGCTGGTGCACACTAGTGAACTGTGTGCCGGGTTTCCCTCGCTATAATTAAACGGGCAGTTTCTGATGCCGTTGATCGAACACGTTCTTGCAAGTTTTGGGGGGAGTTAAATTCAAAGATTTGCAGGAACAGATATTTAAGAGGGAAGGAGGCGGGTGAGAGTAGCAAACCCTCTCCTAGAGAAGTGGAAAGCATCCTGCTGTGCAGGTGCTCCCCATGACAGTTGTGTTAGTCACGGAAAAGGAGCCTTTAACTGCTTGGCTTATTTTTCCCGTTTTGAAGCACTTTGATACTGGGGAGAAAAAATGAAGACTGGCGAAGGGTGGAGAAAGCCCTAGGAATTTTGCCTTTTTGGTCACTTCCTTATGCATGTTGTAAACGTATCACAGAAGGGCTGCAGGAGAATTTATGTGTATTTGCTCTTCAGGGAAGAAATGCCTCGCCGGCCCCTCTGTGCTCTGCGTCCAAGAGCAGAATCTTCAAGAAATAAATATTTCAGAAGAATTCAGTGCTGTCCTTTTGTTTGACCTTTACATAATTTCTTTTAATAATTTCAATAAATTCCTGAATTCTAGGAGAAGGAATTACTTTTTGGTAATTTCCTCTGATATTTCTGATGTAACTAGCATGTGACAAGGAAGAAGAAAATCTTTAATCTTGCCCAGTTACCCAGTATTTAAGTCGGGTACTGGGATTTTTAAAGAAATGTATTTTCAATAGTTATATAACTTAATATCCTTACAGTCATTGTTCTTTTAAATACACATGCTATGGCTGTTTCTTGACACACTTTTTAATGAGAAATGACTAGTTTCCTCTTTCGTTGTTATATCTTGTATCGATCGGGAGTAATAAAGAACCTGCATGGAAAACACGGCAAAATAAAATTACTCCAATGAAATCCCGAGCTCATTGAAATTACTGAAAAAGCTCCAAGTGAAAATACTGCAGTCAGAGCTTCACCTTTTGATTTTTTTTTTTAACATTTTTTGAATTCCTTCTCAAAGATATTCTGAAAAACCTGAGCACGACAGCTGCCCAAAACACTTCCAAAATCTTCTGAACGCCCAGCGGAACCTTACAAGAAGCAAAACCTCTTCTGTATTTCACCTGCAAAAGGGCGATTTGTTTTCGTGCTGATTAATAGGGTAGGTGTTCGCGTGAGCCTGGTACCCCCACGAGGGGTGTCGGCGGGGCAGGGCGAGCGCTAGCGTTTTCCCACGTCGCCCGCCGGCACGCCGCAGGGCTGACCCGCCGCATTCCAGCCAGCCCAGCCCCGCTCGTCGGAGCAAAAACAGTCGACGGAGCCGGCGTGTGCCAAGCGACGCGGTGGTTTTGTAGCACCCGGACAAGTGTGTTTTGCTTCGAGACCACCAAACTCATTTTCACTCGTGACTTGAACTGAATTTGAACCCCGGCCTCCCGAAGGAAAGAAGGAATATATTAACCCCCTCAGCCCCTGCTATATTTAATGTCAACGGCAGTATCTCATCATAAACATACAAATATCATACGGCTGCCACGGGCAATAATGTGTCCCAGATAATATTTTTATGTGATTGTAATAAATACTCAAGTAATGAAATGTCAGTTTAACATTCGTTTTGCTTCTCAGTGGGTTTCATTTTGCATTTCAAACCTGCAGGTAAGTGCAGTTTCTTTTCAAGTAATATTCTGAGAAACAGTTACACATTGAAACGTTAAATTCTTGCTCTTGATATGAACCAGCAAAGCTTCTTTTTTTACGTGCTAACATCTTCTGCAATGTATTCGGTAAATAAATAGTTGATTCAGCAGGCCAAATTCTATTTTCCACCATCCTCTGTGTTTTGATTTATCCTACAGCAAAACGAATGTAAAAAAGTAACTAGCCTGAAATAGTAATTATTGGAACCAAGCGTATCTGGTACAGGAAAGGGGTGCGGAATCCTTTCATCTGTGCAGTGCATGATAAATCATGCACATAAATGCAGAATCATAGACAAAGAAATTACTTCTTTTAAGAAAGAAAGAAACAGTGCGTTTCCTAGTGAAATATTGAATATTTCATAAATCATGCACATCAACGCAGAATCATAGACAAAGAAATTACTTCTTTTAAGAAAGAAAGAAACAGTGCGTTTCCTAGTGAAATATTGAATATTACACTTAAAAGCATTTCGGAAAAATAAGTCTGGATCAACACGTGATGGTTAGAGAAGAAATTTTTAAAGGTACTATACCCTATTTTTTATAAATCAGTCCTTCCTAAATTTACACAGTCATGTCATAAAGTACAACTTTCATTTAATTTCTGCTGGATATCCAGCTGTGGCTCCCAAAAACTGTTAAGAAGATTTTTACAAAATAAATTACCAAGTGCTTTCTGCATCATTGATTTTCAGTCTTCCATGACTGTTAAATGCAATCCTGGGTAAATAAAGTTGACTAAAGGAGAGGTTTTTTAAGGACCTAATTTTACACTTTCACTCTCATGGTCCTCGAAGTTTCTCTGTGTATCACGATTGAAATGTTGGCACCTGCATTTTAATTACTTTGTTCACATGATGTTATCTCAGCAGCGGATCTCAGAGATAATGTAACTATAGCGGCATCCTAGAGTTAGAGTTTCTGAAATGCTTGCTACCGCAAGGATCTGTGTTTAACACGCAGTTTATGTGATTCAGTATTTATTACACGCAGGAATCACCTTTTTACCCAGTGCCCATTGCCTGAAACAGTGTGAGAGGAAGTAATCACCGCTCTCTTTACACAGGGACCTTAGCGGCTCAAAGCTAAAGTGGGATCTGCAGCTTTCTCGATGTGACAAAACAGAAAAGTATCCTGAAAGAAGTTCTTGTTCACTGTTTGCCATTTGGCAGCGGTGTGGGGCTTTTTGTTTTAGGCTACAGACACAACTGTGCATCTGATACCGGTGCGAGTTGTTCTACGCCCTGATTTCACGCCCAGCTGGGATTAAGGATGCAAGTGAAGATGGTGTAGATGTCTGCTGGTGGGACTGGAGAGCCCTCCTTCGCTATCAAATCAAACCTGGAAGGAAATAACAGCTCCTGACAGAAGAACCGTCTCTTTTCAACCCTCATCAATTATGCTCTCAAGTTCTTTTACCCATCAGTCGAGCTTGTGTTTGCTCCCTGCCCTTGCCACTAACCCTTCAGCCTGGTGTGTATTTCTGTCCAGTCAGAAATGGCACTGGGTGGTTCAGCCCATTCTATTCTGCCGGGCAGTGCCCACCTCCTGCTGAGCAGGCTCGCTATCCATCTCTGCCCTATGAGCAGTTCCCCGTGATATTGATCCTAAAAAAGTGCGGTAGTATCACTGAAAATTTGGTTACAGTCGTGCATTTCGAATTCCTGGTACAGTGCGTTGCGGTTATATCAGCTGCAAAGCCATTGTGGTGAAAATTGTCTGAGCATAATGACAGAAAGCAAGCTAGATATATGGATTAAAAGATTTTTTTTCTCCTCGAAGTTGTGGATTTTAAAGGTTTGCTGTTGGCTCAAAGAAAGACCCCTTGGGGTCTGCAATATTCAGCCACTGCTAAGAGCCAGTGAGCATACACAGCCCACAGATTTCCATTAAAAAAAGGTCTCTCTTCCCAAGCTCCTGAGGGGGAAGAATAAGAGGAATTCCTGAGAGCAACCTGGTGAGTACTGGCAAAGAGAAATGTTGTAAGGATGATGTATTCAGATTTTCACGAACTTTTTTTTTTTTTTTTTTAGGTCTAACTGGATTTTGAACAACAGCAAATAATAATACAGTAAAGACTGGTTTGTTTAATTTCTCGAGTTTGGTAATTAAAAAGAAAACTGAGGGATGTACAGATAGGCTTTGTGAAACCAAGTAATCCGCCACCATCAACAATATTTTTTAAAAAGGCAAGGAAATAATTAATTTCTCTTCTGGTTTTTCAGTAGACAAACAAAAGCAAATCCCTTCATGCCTGGAAACACTCAAGGTCAGGCTGGACGGGGCTCTGGGCAACCTGCTCGAGTTGAAGATGTCCCTGCTCACTGCAGGGGGTTGGACTAGATGGCCTTGAAAGGTCCCTTCCAACCCAAAGATTCTACGATTCTATGGTCTTCAGGCCATATCCACATGAAACCTCCGTCAGCATCCTCCCGACCAGCCCAGCAGTCAGCCGCCCCGCTAAAAAGGCAACTCCGCATTAGCCAGTGTCAGTCTGCACCTACTTGTCGCTAATTAATCAAGCGCACGTAGATACTGCCAGTGGGATTGGTTTGCAGCTGGGCACTGTCAAACAGGCTTGTATACGTAGCGCATATTTTGAATGATAATAAGCGGAATTATTAAAACAGACACGTAGACTCTGAAGCAACGTTGCTTATCGGTGGCTGCTGCGGTGCTTGTTAATGCCGCTTTATCATACATGACGTCTCTTCCTCATGGGTTATACAAGGAGACCTGTATGTGTATGTGGGTGTATGTCTCAGATTGGTCCTGAAGAAAACAATCCCTAATACAGTTGTTATTTTTGTAGCGTTCATCTTTTGACAAATACAACAAACTTAGCTAAATATTTCCCATGTGTCAGCTAATGAGATAACCTGATAATTGTCAGATAATTAGAAAATCTGACACATAATATTATTATAAACATTATAATAATATAATAAATAATATAGAAATATAATAAGAAGTAACAAGAAACTGTACATTAGGTAGAGATATTTGCAATATATTTAATTATGAGGGAACCTGAAAATCTGAACAGGCATGTTTTACACTTGCACATGGGAAACGTAACTGCGGGTTTAACAACTAATCTAATAAAACCAATTATAGAAATTGGACACTTAAGCCCATCCCCAGAATTTTCACTGGGTTCTTTCCCTGCGCGTTCTGTTGTGGAAAGCTGCCTGCTACCCTGCAAAACTAAACAAAACCCAGGCTCCTTGCAAAGGTAAAAGCGTGCGACGGTGTCGACGCAAGGGAAGAAATGCCAACATGGTGCTGAAAGACGGCTGGAAAGTCAACGTCTTGCTCCCAGCGCGACTTCGGCGGAGACAATGCAGCAAAGGCAGCTGAGCTTTGCTTTGCTTTGTTGGTCTGACAGAGGTCCTGTTAATCGCTTTTGGACAGAGAGCAACGCCCGTCACAGGCTGAAGGCGTCTGTCACGGGTCTGCTAACAAGTAAGAATCCATGAGCAAACACAGGTGTAAGTCCCAAACAGATTTCTTTGGCTCATTTCTTTCAGAAGGGTCGTTATTCATATGAAAACCAAATTATATACATTCCTTTGGCATTATTTGCTAGTAAAGAGGTATTTGGCTATTCCAAAGCATATTATGTGTCGTCTGAGATAAGGGCTGGGGATCTTTTCCTAGAAATAGTTCAGGAGGGCAGGTGTCTCTGCAAATGTCGATAGATTTAAATTTTAATCCTTGATTAATGGCTCTCTATTTCTTTTAAGTCGTATTAAAAATAAGCATCGTACTGTGTTCCTCCTAGGAGTATGAACAGACATTGAACTGTTTGAAGTCATTTATAACCTGCTCTAAATGGAGAATACCTGTGTACCTGTGAATAACAAAGTAATGTTCCTGCAGGAAAAGCACGAGACGTAAATAAGTATGTCTGTAAAAGCGTGTTTGTATTCCATTTTTTAATAGTAAATGGAATAGTAATATAGTTAAATTAATGATTAATAGATGAATGCATTGCAATAATTTCATTCATGACATTTATTAATAAGACATTATTGATATTAATAAGCAATTAATATTAATAAATAATCAAGACGTATTTTGCAATAGTCACAAGTATTAATGGAATGTGCCCATTGAATGAAATTTTTTCTGTGCATTGATAGTAGATGTCAGAGCCCTTACACGACCAGAATGCGTTGTCCTCTGCAGAGCACGTCTAGCTCTTTTTGTGCAAAACTGGCACCTTTGCTACCCAATGTTCTCAGTGCTTCAGTACGATGCTGAGAACAGCAACGCAGAGGAAGGCAACTGGGATCTTCTGCTTTTACTGATTTTGCCAATTGGCATATGGCGCACGGATACAGACGGCATAGAAACATCGTATGTTTTCATTTCACGGCCCAATCACATAGTAAACAAATAACTGGCATTGCCAGATTCAACTGAGAATCACAAACCTCGCCTTTGAGTGGACGAATGAAAAATATTGTGGGTTTTGTCCTCTGAAATAATTACACTGTCCTCTGAAATAACTACACAGTAAGCCTATTTCTGTTGCACAGAGGTGTGGATCAATATTAGCATTTTGATTTTAATAAATACAGAATGATAAGAAACACAATGTAACGTGGCGCAACAGCGTCACCCATGCACTGCATCAATATACATTTGGCTTATTTTTGCCAACATAGTCTTGCACATTTTCTCCCGTGAGATTTACTCTACCCGTCTGGCAGATTTCCAGGCGACCAAATCTTTGTATAGTCTGGATTTGTTTGCTGGGCAAGTTTCTGTTAAGTTTGCAAAGAACGGGTAAGCAAGTTGCTGCCAACGACTTGCTTTGTAGGACAGCAACTTGCAAAGGAGCTTTCAAAGTCTTGCTAAAACATTTTCTTCATCCACTGGCTTGATGTTAATAGACAGGAGAATGTCTGTAACTAATAATTCCCTCATTTGGAAATTCATCAGATTCCACAGACATAAATTTGTGCCCATTGTGAAAGAGTAATTCATTTGGATTTCCTTCATGGCTGAAAATTAGTTCTTGATTACTGTTCTGGAAGTAACCTGGGAAGTAAAGGCTGCTCCAGCCATTACTAGAGTCACCAGCTGCAGTAATAGCATAATCGTAGCCTGCTGGTAGCGTTTCAGGGGGCTTTGCTCAAGTTATGTCCATCCCCATCTGTTTTCCCTGCCAGCTGAATTCCCATGAATACCACTAAGCTGCAAAACAGAAACACAAGCCCTGCCATTGCAGATGACATTGGTTTTGTGTGTCTAACAACTTCTTCACAAGATAAAATAATAACAGACCTGAGCGCCTGGGATGAATGTGCATTGTTAAAAGTCCTCCCGTGCGTTGAAGATGTCCAATTAATTTCCAAGCAACGATTTTTAGGTTTCACTGGGTATTTGTACAGCTACAGGTGTCTTTACTGAAATTAGTTGTCTGTGCAGTGACAGACTCATCAAGATGTTTCATAGTCTGTAAAATGTCTTCTCCGCGTTCTCTGGGAAATCATGGACTATTTTGGGGGAAAAGAGGAGTCCATTTGGACATGTGAAATCAAGTCTGCCATACCCACCAACATGGTTTGGCAAGCCAATTTGAAGCAAGCTCTGCAACCTCTGCGGAGCTGCAATGATGATAAAATTATTTCACGTTGGACAGTTACAAAAGCATCCTATGAGAACGATTTTCTGGATCTACTGGCTGCCGATAGATTTGACCTTGTGACTTAAAAGCTGAAAAGCTCTGTATCATATTACAAATTGGGTCATTGAACTTCTGGCTGTTTTTTGTTTGTTTGTTTTAATTGGGAGAATTATAGACATGTTTAGTTCTAATAACATTTGAAGAAAGTTTAACACACTAAATCAGAAATAATTTCTCAATTGATTTAGTGGTACTCATGCCATTTATCCATGACTGTTGAGTATCAGTGGAAATACCGTACAAAATACGGCTACTATATATGGGTCACAGTGTTGAATGCATAATTCACTTCCAATAAAAACATTTTACATATAAAATACAAAAATTAAATTCCATTTTGAGGTTAAAAACTTCAGCTGGAATGGTAGGTCCTCGACTCAACAATTCAGCAACATGTTGGATTTAAAAAAAACAACACTAAAACTCACCAGAAATCCCCAAGGGAGAGCTAATTACTGCTGAAAAAATGTTATGTAAACAGTGGGGTGGGATGGGTGGAGAGGTGCACTGTTCGTTCTTGGTTTTCTTAATCAAGAATGAACAATATATTGTAGCCGAGCTCCATGGAACCCCACAGCCTGTGAGGGCTGCAAGCAGCCTGAAAATCTTACCTGGAGCCCAGAAAGAGCTCCTGTGATCCTGTGTTAGATTCTGGGACCTAATTCCAGGCCTAAAATCATGAAACATCATTTCCACACTCGGAGGGCAAAGACCACATATATAAATATCAAAGGCTTTTGAGGCAGAGGCGGGAAAGAGAAGTTGTCCCTCTGTTTGTGCCTAGTTTTTTTTGCCCCCCTCCCTTTTTTTTTTTGCATACTTCCTTTGGAAGTCCAGTACTACAGATATTCTAGTGGTCTCCTCCAAAGTTTGTTGCAGTTCTCCCAAAAAACCAAGATTTCATCTGGGATAAATCACTGAAATACCATTTAGCCAATAAAGTTCACATTTGCTGACAATTTGGTCCACAAAAAAAAAAAAAAGTCTGTGAGTGAATTATGCAGTTCCACCAGGGAATAGGAGACGGACCCTTTACAGTAGCAAACCTGTATGCCTTGGTTGCATTTGCTGCTCCTTTCACAGGAAAAGTGATGATTACAACTACTGAATTATGTTATCGTAGTCTTGGCTGTGCACCATGAACCTATTGTAGAAAATACTATCGAAACAGAAAACAAAAAGAAAACTTCCTTGTTGTTAGTTCTTCCTGTTCAACAAGCAGACAGTGAATCGATATTGATATTATTGTCAATGATTTATGTTGCTCAGGCATTAAAGCCTGACCTTCACTATGAGTTAGCTGAAAAAATGCATGTTAGGGGGGAAAATACGTATTAAGTTTCAGAAATCTTTGAATGACGTGTCTTTCCTTTGTCCCCAGACAAGCAGGGTCTCTCTGCTTCAGGAGGGATTCAACGCTGAGCATCATACGCAGGAGGGGCATGGCATGAAGATGGTTTCGCGTGAAATTCGGCAGAAGCCCCGAAATAGCTTTCCTGTTGGAGATCTGGTGTGTAAACAAAGGCGAGTATGGGATGTGTCGTCCCTGTTTCCAATAGATTAGTTGTAAACCGATGCCTTGTACCTTGTTTATTAACTTGGAATGATGTCGTCAGGATTAGAAAGGATTTTGTGGACTGCTTCAAGTTAAATTGTTTGGTTCAGCTGGCTTTGCTAAAACTCTGTTTTAATTCATGCATATAATATATCTGAAGTTACCACAATGTTTGTATTTGCAGTTAATATTATCTATGCCTCTATTAACATTGAGACTTCTTTAGTTAAGCCAGTGAGAATACCTACATTTAATTTAAAAAAACAATGTTATGAGAGCTATATTTTTTTGGTTGCTGCTTCTAAAAATAAATAAAAAGTCCTTCATCACCCGTGCAGCACTGAAAACAAATCAAGGATTGCTTGATTGGCTTTTAGTCACCACCATATGCTTTCTTCCTCAGCAAAGGGCAGTAGGAAATTATTGCATTACACAAGTGGAATTTAAAATGTTGCTGATGTACTTAAGGATGCTCTTTCCTGAGAAGAATCATTATGTATGACCATGCTCTTTAAAAATGTGATTACAACAGTTGAGCAGATGGTAGACACTTGGGGTCAGCTCTAAGGAGATCTGTATTTACAGTGTATTAATAATGGTTTAAACTTTCTCATAAATAGATGTTGATTAATTTTAAATCCATTTGTAGAAACCTAGCATTGCCAGACCATTTCCTGAAACCACAATACAAAGTATGATAAACACCATCCGTTAATCCAGACTAATGTACTCCACACGTTAAAAAAATTCACTAAAAGGATTAATGTAATTTTTCAAACACGAGAAAAACCAGATTGTATATTTCATATGTACTTTGTGTGTTGAATTTTTGACAGTCAACTCTTTTCGTTGATAGAATTATGTGTTTTTATCCTTTGCTGTAACATACTTTCAAATAATTTATATTTAATTTTATATTCTGTTTGGGATTTCTTTTTTCACTTTGTCACATAGCTATTTCATACCATTGAGTGGAAAACAGATTAATCCAATCAGGTGAAACAGCAGGAGGAAAATTTAGGGAAAGCCTATTTTAAAGGCAGGCTGACATAATTTTGCTGGAATTAAATAGCATTAAATAGTGATTTTTAACCTTTGGCATGTTTTGTGTGTTCTGGGTTTGGACCATACAACAGTATAGGGACTTTCTACAACCCTGGTACCTGTTTGGAAGCCCCAGGCTAAAAGTCGTTGGGCTGAAACCTTGGCCAGTTGATGTCAGTAGGAGTTGTGTCATGCTTTCAAGGGAGTCATGAGGCACAGTGTTTATAGGTATCTAAAATATCTACGTACATGCATACAGATACTTACGTAGTTCGGATATAGCATATAAATACACACGGGAACGTGTATATATGTTTTTATGTCTGCGTACGCAGCATGCAGCAAGCAAATGGAGGAGCATGTGCTCAGTGACTTTAAATAACTTTCTGAAATTTAAAAGCAATTAGATTACAACTTCAACCAACAGCGGATACCACTTCACAATCAACAGAAATACAAAAACCAAATTTAGGTTTACAGCAGGGTCATTTTATTTTCTTCATAAACGCTTGTTTAAGAGACATACTCCTCATCATTGCAAATGTTAAGCACTGGAGAATTTATAGGCCCAAAAGAATAAATAAGTTGATGTTCAACTGTTATGAGTCAGTTATGACAGTCTTGAAATTTTATGAAGTGACACGTGTTAATACAGATTCGATGTTGAGCTTTCAGCTTGACTTGCATCTACAAACTTTTGTGCATATTTTTTTGCATGAAGATGCATAATTGCAGTAACTTTTTCTTTGTAGAGTTCCCTTCCTTTTCATTGTTTATCTGTTTTAGAATGATAAATCCTAGAAACTGACCTTAGAGCAGTACATGTAGGAACTACAGATTTTGGCACAAGCTGTTTTGACAAAGGCCAAAGAATCGAGGCATCCTTACCAAGATCTTTTAGGCAGCAAGAAAATATATTCTTTTTCATGTTTGGCTGCAATCTTGTTAATTGTGGACTGGATTTCATGCTCCAAGCTCACATGTAAAGTTTTACCCTATGTGTAAATGGATAAAACCTAAGAATGAGGAAAAGCTCAAAATGTGTGTAAATATCAGGACACAGTCCAAAGAAAGCAAGTCACAGGTGCCAAAAAAAGTCTAAGGCAGACAGAAAGACTGAACCTTTGTCATCGTGAAGCTATTGCTTTTACACGGCGAAACATATTAATCCCAATCAGTAAAGCATCTAAGGCACGTTTTTAAATCTCACTGAACTTAAGAGCACGCTTAATTCAAATAGGGTGGAGTTCAGACAGCGCTTATGGCCTTTTGCTGCATTCGGGCAAAGGAAGGATTATGATATTCTTGCGAGGTGACTTCATCTTTCTGCCCATGTCCAGTCTGTTTTTCAGCTCAGCATGCTTTAACGGTTGCTCTGATCTTTGTCTGCAATTTCTACATGCTTATGCATACTCTCTTTTGGACGGCTAACGTAACTCATCTGAATTTGGATGCTTTGAAGGAATTGCCATTCGTATGTCAATGATTCCTATTACTTTTCAAATTCTTTACAAATTGAACAAAATTCTGGCAACATTTGCACCCGGCACCTCAAAAAATAAATGGTCGGTATACCTTGTAATGGAGTTATACTTGCTAAAGCATGACTGTCTAAGCTCTGCAAAGTATGTACAATGCCCCGGCATTCCCCCTTGTGTCTTAGCTGGCCTTTTTTTACTAACGTCTTTCGGTGTCACCACCGACACTTCAGTGCCTTACTCGTGCCTTACTAGTGTAATAGCCCTTTTCTCTGTCTATCTGCGCACTATCCAGTTGTCCTTTTTCAAAATGTTTTCCTTCATCGTTGCTGAAAATGTCCTCCTGGTTTCTGGCCATCGTTCTTTGTCTGCTTTATCTTATGTGTCTGTAACGGAGAATCTTCCAGCTGACCAGCTTCTGAGTCCATGATGCTGTAGCAAAAAAAGGACAACTGCTTCCCGCATCAGTGAGCTGTTTGGGACAAGCAAGCAGGAAGAGTCGGTACCTCTGAGATACATTTAAGGTCTTCAAAATTCTTTTTTAATCGGGAAAATTGAACTTCTCCTGTCTCACTATCATGAGACTGGTTCTTTGTATTCAGTCTTTTTAAAGTTTCTCCAACTTGGGAGCTAAAACTGTGAATTGCCTTGCACATCCAATAAATGCCTTTTCCAATACTGGCTTTATATATCATATATATGACTTCTTTGTGATATATGCAAGAGAAGGACTGCTTTGGTTTCATTCCCAGTCACGCCATGTGTAAATATGGAGAGTTCCTATTTACCCAAATATGCTATTTCCTAATACTCCCAACTTCATTTTTTCCCCCAAGCCTGTGCTTATTTAGCAGTCCAAATTTTCTTTTTTTTTTTTTAAAACTGTACTTAAGTTACACATAGAACTCACTGGTCTAATCATTTTAGGTTAAATTTGAGGAGGTAAGTTGGAAGTTGATTTTTCACTCCTTAACAAACCCAAATGAATTTTACACTTCCTAAGAATATTCATATCCTCTTAAATATTTTATGAAATATTTCTAATGGTATTAGCAGTTCTTGAAATGCCTTATTTTGAACGCTTCCTGAATGCTTTGCCTTAAGTGATTCTATTCCTTTTTTTTTTTCCCCAACCAATTACTAATCACAATGCCAGCCTTTCTGTTTGACTTATCAACCGACACGCTAACACTCATTCCAATACTTTAATTCCCCCAGAGTGTTTTGCTGTTCTGTACAGTATCTTCATTACTGCTTGATATTCCTAAGGTCGTTACTGCATTACTGCATAAAACAGCTATGTTAAAACAGATTGTATTTTTGGAAGCAAAGAAAAAGAGCATCAAGTACATTAGCGAAATACTTCATAATGACCTCTGTTATACTTCTGTTGGATCCATTAAAAGTCCTCGTGCATAGTGAGTGCCATAATCGTAGCATACGAGGCAGCCCGTTGGTCGCCCGGAGCACGCTTGATGCTACAGAAAATTTGCAGGTGTCCTTGAACCTTGACTGCTTATTGCTGACGGTACTAAGAAGCCCTTGACTGAAGTGTCCATCTGTTGTTCATGTCTATAATGTAGATATTTTAGCAGTGCTTAGAAGTTCTTATTCTTGCTCTCTTAATGTAAGATGGTAGCAAGAGCGTGAGAAGTTTCAGCAGTTCGCATCTGCTGCAGTAAAAAGGAAATGCTTGACTTTCTGCCCAGCCTTGCTAAATACAGAAACTTGGAAAACAGGAATGTAAAAATACCCTTTCCCTTGAAAATGCTCTGTGATGTTATTTCCCAGGATATATAGGTTGATTTTTGCTTTTAATAATGTGGAGGTGGGATTTTTTTGTGTTAAAATATATGTGTGTTAAAATTAATTGTTTGATTTAGTCCAATGTAAATTGTAACTAGGAAGTGCAAAGACTTGGGTCACTTCCCAGCAGTTAGAGAGTATCTTAATGGTACTTTGACCTTAGCTTGTGTTCCCTACTTTCTTACTTCACAAAAGTTTGGTGGACATGTCTTTCTTGAACTTTTAAAAGCTGAATATTATACACATCATAAGTAATACTTTATGCTGTTTAATACAGTAAGCAAAAAATACATTTCCATGGGCTTAGGCCTCAGTTTAGCAAAACACTTCAGTTCCTATTTAACTTGATTCGCACGATGAAATCCTCTCCGTATCAAATAAAGAGGAAGGTAACACATTTTGAGGGAATGTACAGTGACTTAATTACACATCTGACTCGACTCTGCGTTTCAGCTAAAGTTATTAAACTTTACTAAAATATTTCAGTAAAGTTATTGAAATGGTTTAATTAATTTTAAACATTTGTGAGTCACAGTGTAACCGCATGTCGTAACGCTGGGTAAGCGTGGTGGTCTGGTGTTACCCACACCACCCGTCACCAAGAAGGACCAGAAAATTCCCCATAAGGTGGAAATGTTGCAATTGAGAATAACTTGAAGAGCCTGTAAGTGCTGAGTTCCTGCCCATGCACTAGGTTTTTTTGTCTCTTGTTTTTTAATCCTATTCAAACTCTGTAGGCATCTATAACTTTTTTAAGTGCTCAGTCTTCTCATAGTTATTTAACATGTGATAGAGGTGCATGGCTGCACGCTGTGTTTGGGGATGAGTTTAGGACCATGGCACAAAGCTGGCACAGGGGCTCTTTTCTGTATTTCTTTGAGCCCCAAAACTAAGCCAGAAAACTTACAGCATTTAAGCATTTCTCAATTCTGAAAGACCTGAGGTCATATTTGTCACAAAATATTTTGCTTTGGCTCCTGTTCATCGTAGGTGTGTTAGAAAACCTCTGATTTTGTCGAAAAGATCATCTTTTGGGAGAGTCTGTAGACAGGAATAGTAATGCTGCAGGTCTGAAAAGCCTATGGAGCACGAGTAGCAACTCCCCTTGTCTAATGCTTGGCTCTTTGGTGCTACCTTTGTTTTTTATAGCAAATAACCTTTGGCAGAATCAAGTTGGTGCCTATGTGGAGGTATGTACACATACTATAAATAGCACAGTTCTTTTAATTGCTCATTAGTAATTTCCTGCATGGTGGATGCAGCATTCGGACGAAACTAAGGCACATAAATCTGACTCTGGTCACTCACTTTATTAGGAAATATCATTAGGAAAAATCCTGAGTATGTTGCAGCAGAAATTCAGCCTAATGCAAGTAGCAGCTGAAAGTGTTCTTTAAACTCCATGGAGATTTGGCTTTTAGAACAATTTGGGGGGGATCAGAGCACTACGCAGTCTGAAAGCAAAGGCAAAGTATATGAGTGCCTTCATTGTTGGCCCAGATGGCATGACTTAATTAAATAAAATATCTGTGCTGCTTATGTGTTGATGTCTGACACTAGCCCTGGGCCAGGCTTGCAAATAACTGTGGTTTGCTAACGTGTGGCTTTTCAAACAAAATCTGTATTAGCACTCATGAACCATGAGTAGCAATGTGGCCTGGGCTTGAGGCACAAGCCGGGTACTGAGCGATGAACAGAGCGAGGCTTGAAGGAGGAATTCAACAGCCTTTCAGAGACGGTACATTTGGGATGGAATGTACTTACCCTGAAATCCTAGAAATCAGCCTGATGAAAAAAAATTGAGCATCTTTGGTAATTGTTTTTAACTTCTTTCAGGTATACTAAGACCTTGGTTGCCAGCTGCTCTGTTTCAGTGGGAAGCACAGGACACGGAGGAGAAGGGTAGGAAGAAGCTAATTTTGTCTTTCGGCAGTCTCAGTACCAAGGAGGGTGGGTGGATGGCACCAAGGCACCTTCCACCTCTGGGCTCCAGGTTCGCCTCAGACTGCTGGTTCTCACTGCGCGACCGCAGCTACCAGCAGGACACTGCTGTCACTCGGAGAAAGCGTTCCAGCCTCCTTCGTTTCTGCCGGCGGCGAGGGGTTGCTAGCCGTTCCTCGCCAGGGGCTGCTGAGGGAATTTCTCTGCTCTACAGCATTAAGACATCTTCTTCCCTACAGTGGCATTCCTCGGTGGCCCATGCTGCTGTCTCTGCGGCCCCTGTTCACCACCAGAATTTTGGTGAAGGATGCCCAGGGAAGCAAAGTCTTGGGACTGCCAAACTGATGGTGTTTTTTCCTCCATTCCCCCAGTGGTAAATATCGAGGTTCCACTTTCAGTTTCTCTGCTCTACAGCATTAAGACATCTTCTTCCCTACAGTGGCATTCCTCGGTGGCCCATGCTGCTGTCTCTGCGGCCCCTGTTCACCACCAGAATTTTGGTGAAGGATGCCCAGGGAAGCAAAGTCTTGGGACTGCCAAACTGATGGTGTTTTTTCCTCCATTCCCCCAGTGGTAAATATCGAGGTTCCACTTTCAGCTATAATGTGTGAAGTTACTGTGAAAAGATGCCGTCTGAGGAGCAAAAACAGACAGCGTATTCATGTCTAGACTAAAGCATGTGCAAGTTTCCAGGTTGGAAAAAAGGTCCAAAGAAAAGTGCTGAAAGAAGACTGAGTACAAGTTACCGTTGCCACCTGCAGCCGATTGAGAACGTGAATGACGTAGCTAGAGCAGGGGGAGGTGGGAAGAAGCCCACGGGGGACAGGTAGGTGAATAGGGAGGTGAATTCTGTCGCCACAGACAGCAACTGGGATCCAGCTGTGATTCCTGGAGAGGTTTATTTTTCTATGGAATGATCGTATCTATGTTTTTCTTAGAGCAAATAATTTTAGGTAATAAATGGGGTTGTAATCTTGAGTTAGTTAGTAGAGATACATTTGCTGTTACTTGACTATCTTTTGGCTTTGTGAATGAATCTTGTATCAGGCACACATCTTTGCAACCAAAAGTTGGGGGAAAAGGTCTTTTACGTTCAGTTTGGTTTTTTCCGCATTTCGGTTTCCTTCAGATGAACTCCAGGAAAGGCTTGATTTTCAGTTCAGTCTGCAGAACTGAAAATTGGCCTATCAGTGGTGGTATATGTATCCTTGCCAACTGAAGGACAAGCACACTTGTGGTTCAGAATGGATCTTCTTCTTAATGGATCTGACCTAAACTCTTCTAATATTTGCTAGGTGGTTTTCCGTATCTCTTGGGGAATATGCAGATAACAGACCGATCCAAGCTGAGTCAAAACTCTAAAAACACCCTTTAAATTAAAGTAATCTAACATAAAGTGCTGGTGCATGCTTCAATGGTATCCTTGAGGGATGTCTCTGAAATTTAATTCCTACTTAACTGTTGTACGTATCTTGCATTAAGCGGAGATGATTGCCATCACGCCATCTGGAAACTGAGACCTTATTCTTTCGTATTCTAACATTTACATAACTTGTAAAGAATACTGAAAGGTCTAGAACATTTCATCCTGCAGTGCATTTCCTTTTTAACTACGGATGCCCTTTTATTCAGACAAATAAATTAGTATCTGGTCACATTTTGTAGCTGATAAAAAATAAAAACCCCAAATCTTCAGCTGGGAGAGAAAACAGCATTTGTGATGGGTTTTCCTGCTCTCTTTCCAGCCTTGCTCATTTTCACTGAGGGTAACTTTGATTGCAGTCTCTCATTCAGTAAAGCCTGGAAAGATGTACCTCGCTTAACATGTTTGCCTAAGTTGCATTTACTCAAAAATAATTTAAGCTTAGACTAGTAAAGGGTTTTTTTAACAATATGCTTCTAGGCTTAGAATCAATTAAGGAAGAAATGGGTTATGCTTCAGTGCTCAAACTATGTGGATTAAAAAGAAATTCTGACATAGAGGAAAGCATGCAAGTGAAGACTACCCTGAGGCAGCCTTAATGTAAAAGCTGACAAGTCAACACATACTTTCTTGCTTACTAATTTACTTTTTTCAACAAAAAGGTGAACCGATCATGGCAACTCCCTCATCACACAGCACACATGGATAATCTTGTGAATAAAATAAAATATGCCTTGCCCTCCTGCACTTTTTCTCAACTCTGGTTCCTGAAAAAATGAGTAATGAAGTATTTTCTAGGAGTGCGTATCTCCTCGTTGTTAGTTAATGGCAGTAAAATGAAATCTAGTTTAGCAATATTGAGGAGGTCGTGCAAGTGTCCTGCAGTGATGTGTGCTATATGTAAGAACATACTGTACTAAAGATGTAATAGTAGCATCTCTAAATACCCTGTAAATAATTACAAAAGGGTCTGTGCATACAAAGGTTAATCCATTTTTTTCCAAGTTGGTTTGCTTTCCTCTCTACAAACTCCGTCCCTGTCATGCTTTTCTGAGTAGTACAGCTACAACATTCACTATTTCACTCTAGTGCCAATAATATTAAACGTTGGTGAAAGAAGAACACCAGTGGGGTTTTAGATGGATTGGTAGCCACTTATTCTTCCATTTAAGTATGTAGATACTATTGCTCCGATCATTTTGAAAGTTAAAGAGAAAATAAATAGCTGAAATAATAAAAGTGGATTGTCAGCAAAAAGCCTTTGCACTTTACATTTTGTATTATAGGATTTGTAAATATTGCATAATTCAGCTGAGCCAGAATAGTACCTTGTTTCTGCTATGAGCCTTTGACTAAATTATAACACTGTCGTAACTCTTGGTGTGTTTTCTGCTTAACGAAGAATGAGCGAGATACCGTGAGACTGTTCTGGGCATTTTTTGCAGGGAAAGAACCTGGTGGCATCAGATGCAGAGCATCAGGGTACCAGGAGGCACTTGTCTACTTCTTCAGTAGACAAGTGAATTTCTAAAACAATTCTCACCAAAGTTTTTGCAGTCTGGAAATCCAGTCTCTAAACACATGAACTTGGGTTTTTTCCCCCCAGAGAGATGAAGGTAGTACGGTACAGTTCTTTAAGTAGTGAGGGGTGGAGGCTGGCTGTCAAAATCACTGAGGTGCCATTTCATGTATCGTAATCTCCAGGATTTTGGCTGCAAAAAGGTAGATTTCATCATGTTTCTGAAGCCTATTGTCCAAGACACTGAGCTACAAGGGTCTTCAAGTATTCAGCACGTGAGGGTAGGTGTTACATTGCACATAACTGGTAGTGAACCAATTCTGGAAAGCTTGGAAAGTGATAGAGGTTTGGGTTTTTTTGCTTGGTCAGCTTTGATACTTAGTAAGAAATACTGAAATGAGGCCCAACATTAACTAGAAGGTTACTGTAGAAGAGTAGTAATGAGCAAACAGGATCTTGCAGCATGAAAGGAACATGGCAGAGGAGAAACAGAAGCACTGAACCCAGAATTAGTTTTCTTTTTTTTAGACTAAAGCAATGAAAATATTTGCGATTTGGTTAACAGGGTAGTAACTCAGATTTGGATCTGCTGTAGAGCGTGTAGCTAGATTATAGCTCATCTGTCGCAGCCTCGGTACTCGTGTACCAAGAGCAGTGTCAGTGTGGGAGCACAAGGATTGGTGTGGACTGCACAAACACAGGAGGGTCCACAGATGACTAGCTTGTGTGTGCTGCTGCACTGACACTGCTATGGACACTAGAACTAGTAAAATTAAAGCTGATTTGTACCGGCTTAAAGCAAGCCTGGGTTTGTTGCAGTTGCACAATTTATTTCAGTGCGCACATGGAAACCTGTGCTTTTAGGGCTGGGTTGTTCAGCCAGCTCTGAGATGGCTCATCAGTTTGGGAGCCACTTGAGATAGTCTTCCATTTATTAAACTTCAGAAAAGGGTTTATTGACTTTGATGGATCTTTTTGCCCTCTTCAGGGTAAATAAGGCTATCATCTCAGCTAGACCTATACTGACAGAAGTTAGTAAAGCCCTTCTAAAGCTTTAATAGGCCTGGTGGGGACTTTTCCTGTTTTCTTTTTAGCTGCCAGCTTCACCCTGGCAATGACATTTTAATCACATATACCCACCAACGCCACTACCTTGTTTAGCCAGACCAAGAGACTACAGCTCTGGTCATTATATTCATTGCTCTTCACAATAAAACACTTGTACTCAAGCTGTCAGTAAATGTTTCTATTTAACTAGTGATTTAGTGTCCAGGATTATGCTGAAAATACTTTGAACTGATGGTTTTCTTAAAAGGCCAAACCGCTTCTTATATTGCATCCAGTATTACTTCAAATACACTGGGAAGACTTGCCCAGCACTGAATGCTTCTGCAGACTTCTAATAATATGTTGGGAACAAATTCAGAAAATGAAAAATTGCTTTGAAAGTTCTCAAAGTTCTCACATTTGAGGGAAGACGAAGTAGATTTTATTGTCCTTCCTCAGGATTAACAGTGTCCTTAATACCAATGGGTTTCCCTACGTAAAAGCGAGTAGAGTCTGTCCCTTAGCAGGTATTCACTTGTTTCTTAGGATACATTTTCCAAGTGATTTGTGGGGTTTTCACAATGTGCTTTCCATTAATCTCGGGATGAGTGCTGTGCAAATCCCTAGTCAGCATTTGGAATATCTACAAATTATTTTTTAAAAGCACAGAATTCTTAGTAACTAGAACTGTGCTTCCTGGTACAAAATCACTTTATGCTAATTGTGAAGAAAAGTGTTAATTCTCAGAAAACAGATCCCAAAGTATTTATATAATATTTATACAGTATTATACAAAGTATTTATACAGTATTATACAAAGCAGTATTTTATTACCAACCCCAGCCCCCCCCAAAAAACCCAAAAAGAAATATTCCCATCTCTTTTAAAAGAGTATGGGTGAGGCAGGCATCTAGCTGTGGGAGTCCCTTTTCCTCCCCAAAAAGTACTAAATTTTAAGTCCTGATAGGTCTATACTACTCTACTCACCGCAGCCTACTCATAATCATTTGCTCTTTATAAAAATATACAGATTTGTCCAAATTCTACAGGAGCAGGTTCTACTGTAAAGCAACGTAAAAATGGAAAGTGCATCTGTTAAGGATTGATAGTTGAAGAGTATACATTGTTGTTGTTGATATTCTTTAGAGAGAAATATTCTGCAAATCATTAAATGTTTTGAAGGGCAACTGTTGTCATTAGCAAGCGAATGCTGGGAGCCAGGTTTTCTCACTGTAAAGATGCCATTAAAATGAAGATGCTGGTAGGGTTTGAAAATATCAGAAAGTCCCATTTTCAGATGTGTGAGAGAATAAATCCAAACTGTCTAAAGATGCAGATTAGAACCTAGGAAATAACTGCGTCTGACCAGATCTCAATAAATTGCGTTAAGTGATGGAAGTATTTTGGCATTTCTGAAAAATCCTGGTACGCTTCAGTCTACAACTTTAGGTATAGTTGCAGTATTTAGGCCCAAATACTCTCAAGATCTTCCACCTGAGGCCTTGATTTTGTGCTCTTCTATAGAAAAATCAGTCCACATAGCATATCAAGCTTGTCTTTCATTTCAGATGGCTGAAAACAAGAGCTAATTAAAGAAGTGGGGTAGCTGACTATGGGTTCTGATTAAGTGTGTTACGCTATTGAAATTGATAAGTCTTTGTGTTGAGCTTGCTGTGCTTTTAGATCCAGGTCTTAATCTCTCCATGGATATACGTGTTCATGATATAGTGCTGCTCCAGTTCCAAATTGTATTTAGAAAGACTTTAAAATGCTGTTTATATTGTTGCTTCAAGGCTGTTCAGAAGACTGAAGTAAGATACATGCCCTGAAGAACTCCTAAAGAACTAAAGAATTCCTTCAGGAAGAGATTCCTGGCCCTATCTGCAAAAAAAATGATAGATAATAAAAGATAATTCAAATACAATTTATGCTAAAATAATCCCCTTTAGGGAACAGTTGGTGAATGTGGCATGCTTCTTTATTCCCATGAATGGTTTTAGGAATGTGGGTTTAGTTTAAAATATGTTATTTTTGACGTTGTTTGCATGTGTGGCTGTAATCCCAAGGAAATTTTCAGCAGTGATAAAAACAAAAACCAGAAATAACCTGAGTACTAAGTGTAAAATAGAAAATTTCTAAAGGCTAATTCTATAACACTGTCTGCATTTTATTAGTCTTTTCTTTATATCACTTGCTGCAAAAATTTGCAAGTAAATTAATTGGTTGTTCATAGTGTAGACTGCAGTGAAAAAAAAATCACAAAATGTGGAATTTTCATAAATGTGCAACATATGCTCTGCTGCTTAAGACCGGTTCTTGTGGTTTGCAGATGATACCAGGACTTCTAATAATAATAACAACAGAACTGCACAGAAACCAAAGAATTATTTATTTAAAACTGTTTCATGAAGACAAAAACTACCAGACAGCTAGCAGGTTCTGCTGTGAGTATTTCACTGCTCATTCGCCCTGGATACTTGCACTTAAGTAATTTATTCAGTTCCCAAATGACAGTAAGTCCTTATCGTACCACGAAACAGTATTTGTAACTCCTTCTCAAGAAACGCGTGGAGCACCGCAGGAAGAACGCTCTTGGTACTGCTACGAAGAACGCTTCGCCAACACAGGGTCCGTAAAATCAAAGTTATTTCTTTTTCACTACGCATTGCCATCTAGTGGCGTGCAGCCCCCCTCGTGCCTCAGCAGGCGGGTCTAACTGTGGAAATCAGCTAACTTGCCCTGATTGCGTTTTTATGGGCTACTTTCTTTACAGAGAATAGAGGCCCTGTTGCAAGGATCTGCTAATTGCGTTGGCTACCACGTGCATATGATCTAACATTTCCTCTTCCTTTATTTTGAACGTTTTATTCACGGGGTAAAAAGAACTGGGAGGAGATGCAGGGGTGAGGTGTGAGCAGAGCACTTGCGGTGTGGTAACCCACTCGGCTCATCCAGTGAAGAACGAGAAATAGCTGGCGCCAGGTCTGCACGTTGGCATGACTTCCTTCCAAGTACAGTACAAGATTATCAAGAGTCGGATCACAATTCTTGGCCAAAACTCTTTCTGCTGGAAGCTTAGATGACACCATGAGTCCGTCGGTTTTAGTGCTGATCGAACGATCCCTACGAGCTGTGGTGTAGCGGTAGCCAGTTTGTTCCTGGAGCTCTCCTTTGTGTTAACATGGACCAAATCACACTTCCTCGCGCTGACGGAAATGCAGAGCAACTACGCCAACCTCAGTGAACCTCCCCTGCACTTTTATTGATACCACCAAGAATTGGCCATTTGTTTAATTTCCACCGTACCTACTCTGTAGCCAAATTTTCAAACCTTCCAATAAAGAGAAGTTAAATCAATAGCAGCTGTAGCAGTGCTCCGAGGGGGTGGGCGTTCATCGGAGATCAGGCAAGTGGAGTATCGTCTGCCAATTACATGGGAATCTGGGAAGATTTTTTCAAAACCCTCCGTCATTTCCTTCAATACAGGTCAGTAATGAAATCCTTCGGTCTGTTTATAAAGTCATTATACCAATCTATTTCCCACAAAGCCGCATTTAGGCTAATGGGTACAGTTAATTTTTACACAGTTATATATGAGAAAGAAAAAGCCACTAAATTGCAATTTTTTCTTAAGCTCAGTAAAAATAATTGCTACAGTGAGGTCAGATGAAGGTAGGAGTAAAATGCAGCCTTACCTGTATAAAGTGGCAAATGTTGGGCAACTTTAGAGCTGCATATTGCATATTATAGTGATTTCTGATAGCAAAGTGTGTATATATAGAAGAATCTCAAGGAAGATCATTGTAAGCAGTTTTTAAAAAATATATTAAAAAGCAGTAATAACATTAATGGGAGATAAATGTGTAAGAGGCAAATACAAATTTAGTTTTCAGTTATGCTACTCAATACTAATTTTAGGTGGCTTTTTGGTCTTCTATTCAGTTTTATTCCATCACTAAGCAGGAGAAAATCAAACGAAAAATATATACAAAAAGGGATTTGAAAAAATCATTAATAAACTATACCTGTCCATACAGAATCACATATTGGCAGTGAAAACACAGAAGTTGCTTCAAACAGAAACCATTAGAAACCCCAAAAATATACTTTATTGCCATCAAAACAAAACTCTATGATCTGATTCTTAGCTGTAAATCAGCATCTGTTTGTACTGGCTGAGGATTTTATTTTCTGGTTAACTAAAGAAAACCTTTCTAATGAATATTCTGCAGGTTTTGTACTGATAGAGTGAGTAAATATTGAGCGTTTGAGACTAAGAGAAGAAAAATCCAACAGTTGGAGATCAGTAATGGAAAGATTGTCAAGTAATGGATTCTCTAACTGCTATATGTTTAAAGACTAGGCATTTTACATTAGCTGCTGAACTGCTGTAGTTGAGGGTTTCATACTTTAAATTTTTATTTTCAGAAATGTTATAAAGAATCGAGATAATTTTCTGCTCACCAAAAGTTGGACGGTGTGTTCTCAGCAAAGGCAGAAATCTGAGTGTTTAAGGGGTTGAGCTAGGTTTTAGATATATAATAGTGGAAAGCTGGTCAAAGCATCTGTCATTTAAAAGGCTTACATTTTTTTCCTGACACTTCTTTATATAACTGAATCAGATTTTTGTGGAAAACATCAATGTAATTCCAGTGAAGCTACTACTTATAGTAGTAGTATGTAGTAAACTTCCTACTTTAAAATAAACCAGTTGGTAGATGAGCTCCGACTTCTTTAAAATATAATTACTTGCTTAACCGATCAATCGTGCAAACTAAAGCATCACAACTTTGTCATTTATATGTGTATATGTTACTTATTTCTGGGTGTTGTGCTCGTGAAGCAACATGCGTATTTGTATTACCAGAGGCTTGTGGTAACTTGGCGTAGTTCAAATAGATGATGTTGTAGATCTGTTTGCACAACAGGATGTAAACTGGGCTAATCTTGTTTAAGGTTCATAATGTTTTTGTCTTGGCCTCTTTCGGCACTGCTCACGTATGTAAAAATTGTGGCTCTTGGAGAATAACCTTGATTGTGCTCTACACCTGCTTGCACTTAGGAAAAGAAACATTTGTCACTCTTATTTATGTAATTGCTTAAATTGCATTTTAATTTTAACAGCTTAAGTATGTTGGTGGAGAAAAATGTTTTCTGAATGAAAGTTTGATCAAATGCCCAGGGAGCCGGTGCAAGTCTTTCCATTGACTCAAGAGATTTTGTTTCAGGCATTTTATTTAAACAATACTCCTCTCAACCATAACTGAGTAAAGTTACATGCTTTTCATTAAAAAAAAAAAAAAAATGTTTCAAACAGCAATATTTAATATAATGTTTTAAGGAACATTACTGAAAATTAAATATTTCCATTTTATATTTTTGATGCAACTATAAAATATAAAGAAACCTGCATTTAGTTCTTTAAAAAGCAATATATCTGTTTGAGTACAAAACTCAATTGCTTCTTGCTAAAATGGAAATTGGATTAGATTCTGTTGGAGTAAGCTCAACAATTGCTTAACTTCTTTTGTGTTATTCTTCATTCCCATTAATAGGAATAACATGATATCTATACTCAGCAATTCCCATCACTGTGGGCTCTTAAATAAACATTAGGAAGTATTAGTCTCAAAGTTAAAGGCTCCATTTAGCACATTGCCCAGCTATGCATTTTATATCTGCAAGTAGGAATGGCAGTCCAGATTTTTCTGACCACTCATTACACTAACGCTCGCAGGCTTTCCTGGCAAGACTCTTTACAGAGCTGAGCAGGTTCAAAACATATCAGGGGGCCTTATCACTCAAAGTAAACATCCAGAGCATATTTCTCCTTTGCTGAAAGATTTACATTAGTTCCCTGTTAGGCGGCGTATCAATTACAGCGCTGCGTGTCCTACACGTCAAAGGTACGAGCTTCCCCTGTCCTGTCACCCCAACCGAAGTTGGGGTATAGTACAGATGCTATAAAAGGAGGATCTGGCTACATGTATTTGACAAAAGGCTTTTAAACTATCTGGGTGACATCTTGAAGGTGTGAAATCACACCTGCGTTGGCATTCTGAGGTGCAAGCTTTGGTGCCCTGGGCTGTGCCAAATAGCACAATATTCTGCAAACTTTTCCGAAGACTTCACCAGTGCTACCGTGTAAACGGCACTTAGCAGATCGGATCAAGCCGATCTGCTTTGTCTGTCCCTGCGATACATGATCCCAGGCTAACCTGAGTAATAATTCAGGCGATATGTTTGCTGATGAGCGAGCGTAGAGGGTAGTTACGTTTTAGATGGTCGATTCTTCAACGTGCAAGATCCAGCAGCGATTCCCCGGCTGCGCGCGTCGGCGAGGATCGCCTCGCAGCTCTGGGGTGTAACGTGCAGGAAGGTTCAGGCATGGGGAGAGGGACAAATGCGTTTTGGTCTCTGCAGATCCAGCACGGATGCTCTGCTTTACATGCGACGCAGCTTTAGGTCATTGCAACGTTAAACTTAACCTCTCTTTCTCAAATGCGTACCGGATAAATTCACATCACCCAGCTGAACACATAACACTGGTAATTCCTGGTGATATTAGGTAAGATCACAATTTTTGGTGCATGGGACATTTTTGTGTTAGTTTAATAGGTGAAAAAAAGGAAAGAAAAATACAGCAACTAAAATTTTAACTAAGGCAAAAAAAGTTACCGTTAACACAAAGTTGCCATCATTCTGTATTTGTATTCCATACTTCCCGGGAAAGCATCCTTCTCTTTTGCCACATCTATGACATGATTTTTTTTTATTCAGAGAAGTTGTAACAGGAACCAGATTAACCTAGACACCATGAAAAACAAAACACAAATAGGAAGGAGAAAACAGAGTAGGCTGAGGAAAGGTTGCTCAGGCAGTTGTCCCAGGGAAAGGAGAATTGTGTGTCTTGTTTAGTAAGGGACTCGATTCTTTCCCCTTTGTCAAAGACGGGGTTTTCTCCAAAGCGACTACTGGAAATATCCATTGTCCGTATGTACAGTGATCTCTTCATTTGAAATCCTTGCATGCAGCCTGTGCGTTTTTCCAAAAGATGTGTCGTAGATGAACAAAAGTTGTGCTCAGGCGATGAGAGTGTTAGCTGAAGTTCTACGTGAGAAGGAAGTTCTATATGAGAAGAAGGAAGTCGAAACAGATCATTGTAATGGTCCTTTCCTGTTTCAGTGTCCGTGACTCTGTTAAAGTTCAGTTTCTTTCTTGTAATTTGCTTCAGGGATTCTAAAAGAAATACTTTTTATTACTACATATATTCAAAGAAGTGGGACTTAACTATATAGAAATACGTAAGTTTACAAAAGTCCCAGTGCAAATTGCTGATTGTTGCGTGTCTTACAGTGATGAAAGCAAAGGAAGAAACCTAAAAGGATAAAGCCAGTGCCAGCAGGTCATGTGAACCTCTCTCGGTGGAACTGAAGGAGACGCAGTGTATGACTGAATTTAAACATTAGAGGGTTAAAGGTTTAGAGTAATTCATTTATTGGCAGGGCATTTTTTTTGTCCTCTCAGAACTATTTCCAAGTCTTGAAAAAAACCTTAACAGTTTTTCTTTGACTGTAAAATAGAAAATGGCTTTGAAAGCTCAACCCTGAATCACCATGGGGTTTCTGAGTTTTTATGGGTACCGGAATCTCACCTGCTTCTGTGAAAAGAAGTGTTATATTTTAGTTTTTGTTAATGTTATATGATCAGTATTTTTGTTATTAGAGACAAAACATGAGTGCTTGTACAATTAAACATTCCCACACAGCTATCTGTGCACCCTAAGCCATTTATAAAGTTGAGACTCTGAGGCAGAAGTAGGGTAAAACCCATCAAAAGCAATTTCTTCCTGTGGCAGAATGTAATTTGTCACAAATAAGTAAGTGTTGTGGGCAGGATGAGGATGAAACATGGACAAGGTTGTGATGAAAGGAGACCAGCCGCACAGCCTGTCCTTGTGGGCATGAAGTTCCCGCCAGCCAAAGACCGTGACTGCCTTGACCGAAGTCCAATTCCACACGGAATAACTTTCTTCTGACTTTAAATGTATTCCAGCTACGAACAGGGTCCTTTAACTACTCAGTGAATTGAGAGGTTTTGTATTCTGTGTTTTGGAGGTTCCTGGTTTTACGGCTTTTAAAATTCTCGTTCTCGGTACTAAGCAGAAGTCTGTCACATTTTAAACAGCTGCTGTTTAAAATTCCAGTCGGTTGACTTTTGACATGATATTTTTGCGATGAAATTCCAGAATATAACTACTAACTGCAATTTATCAAGTAAATGCTCACTGGGCACTTCAAACCTAATCATTCTGATCTACCTTAATCAAAATTTCTGTCTAATCTGTCCAGTTCCTTGGCAAGCGCTGCAGCAAGCTATACTGATAATGTATGCAGCTCTGCCGTATGTGACGCTGCCCCGGTTTAGGATCTTCAAGAAAAACACAGGAAATGAACTGTATGGTCTGACTTCTGTCTGTATTTTAACTCCTCTGGCTTCACTGAGGTTCTCAGGCCAGGGTAGAATAACAGAGTTTGTGCAAAGGTGAGGGGTGGCATAAGACAAAATTTCACTTGTACGAAGACGGACGACAGAACGCTCCCTCGTGAAGCGTCTGTATGGGGAAGAAATATGCCTAATTCTCACTCTCGGTTCTGCAGAGAGACCTCGGAGAAGTCACCTCTGTAGGGATTTTGCCACTTGTACAAAGTCTAGAGACATCTCGGAACCAGAAAATAAAAAAGGATAAAACGTAGAAGGGAACGCTATGGTTCCATAGCAGGAAACACATTCAATTTTCACTCAGCTCATCACAGAAAACCCTGTGGACCCAGGTGCTGTATACTCGCCAAAAGTGATTTTGCTTTCCATAATGTAATTCTTAAATATGTCTGTTTCATTAACTATATACAAAATTGTAAAAGAACCCCGTGTGGGTTTTTTTGTTTTGTTTTGTTTTGGGTTGTTTGTTGTTTGAGTTTCTTTGGTTTCTTTTTTTTTTTTCCCCCCTTAAATGAGAACAGGTGCTTTTATATGAAATTCTGGATTAAATCTGAATCTCAGTCCAGTATTTTCCAGTTTGCCAAATAATGATGTGACAGTGTAATGGCTGCAGCATGTACGTCAGGTGTCAACTGAACATTCATAGAATCCGCCCCAGTTTGGGGCTGAATTCATTTTTTGTGTTGATAGCTATCCTGAAATATTTGTGTTGTAATAATTTGGCTTTAGCAAAATGTGACTTAATAAAACTACAGAATGACATTTTTGGTTACAAGAATGGTTGTGAAAATATTTATTTTCTATTTATTTTCTATGTAGCTCTTGTAACATCAGACCCTGGGCTTAGCAGCAAAACATATAATTTATTTTAAAAAGAGCAGGATTTTACCCTTGCAAATATATTTGGTCTTTCAGCAAGCACGGTTTGAAGATAACCTCTTCGTGTAGCTTTCATTTACAGTGCTCATGACGTTTCCATGGTCCCTCAGAAGGCATTGCAGAAATTGGAAGTGCTTTCTTCCAGGGGAGGTAGTTTGTACGAAAATTTCATTTAATTCATGGCAGGCTGATTCATGGCAGGGTTTTTTTTCATTGTTGATTTTGGTGAAATTAAGTGATGCATCGTTATTTACTATAGCTGTGTTATTTTTACTGGGACTAATATCTGCAATTGTTTCCTGTAACTCTTTGTACTTGCCTTTTGCTTTCCTGTTATTTTTCTCGTACAGCAGCAGTGCCCTTTAAGTTGCGGCTGACAGGGCGGATTTTTTTACAAGAATAACATAATTAGTGTTCAAACCATAGATGAGTACTTCTGTCAGGTGGCACACAGTTAAAATTCCATTTACAAACGCCAAGTTATATGGTATTGGTGACTCCAATACTGCAAACGGGCAGGAGGAGATTGAATGTGTTGCCTGCTTATACTTGATGAAATTGTGAGTTAAAGCCTTCAGATCGCCGAGCAGTAGCTTTGCCAGCAATACTTAGAAAGAGATGCCAGTATATAAAGAGAATATTTGAGTTTTCAGCTTCCTGGCTGTATAGCAAAAATGCACATCCTGAAAGTAAAAGCCAGCTGTCAGAGCCGCGGCATGAGGGGTGCTCCCGCTCATTACGTGTAAACCATAGAATACACTGTTTTAGTTAAAAAATGCTCTGCAAGAGTCTGTTCTTTCGCTGCTGCTGAGGAGTGAGTGGAAATGATTCCATGAGATATGAAAACATTATTTAATGTTTTATTTATTGTCCTACTCATGCATATATATATGTATATATCTTTTTGCATACTCACTCAAAGAATCAGTCTGCAAGAAACAGTTCTATTTCTGGAAGTTCACGCCTCTGTGTAAAAATGCAGTCTCATGAAGAGAGAGCTTGCATTTTGTCAGGTAATAAACCACTCTCTTATTTCCAGCTCTGTCTTTTTATCGAAGTGCATTCATGTGCAGCTTGTGTTTGCAATATAGAAGTTCACATCAAAAAAGGCAAAGTTGCTTGTGCATTTACGGAGTCTGAAAACTTTTCCCATTAGCAGCAAAAAAAACCCCAATGCTGATACTTGCTTCGCAGTAAATGCTGGGAGAAACTTCAAAATGTAAATCTAGATTAAACAATCAAAACTTGTGTAACTTGCTTATGTTTTTTTTCTGTCATAGCATAAAGGCCAAATACATCTGTGCTTTAATGGCTTTGAACGTGACTGCTTGGAACCAGGGATAACTTTGGTCCAGTGGGTGCATAAATGAAAAATCATGGATATGTAATCTTTGCCTTGAATTCCTCATGCAAACTTTTCCTAAAACATTTTATAGTACACGTCAGCCAATAAAGCAGTCATGTAATACATGAGAGTAAAAGAATCTAGTCAGTACTTTGGGCTGGAACCGGCTTGTGTTAGATTTCACAGAGTTTGGGGAAGCTTGCATTCTTGTTACTGAAGATTTTGCATGTGATAGGTCAAATTTTGCTTGTCTTAATCAGGTAGTCATCCCACAGATTTCAGTTAGCCAGCTCCCCTGATGAAGCCTAGCTAGTCTTTGGTACATGGAGGACTTTCTGGTTATCAAAAGCAACAGCCTTAATATGACACAGCACTGGATTCCAGTTCACAGAAGGAAGGAAGAAATGGACGCAATAGTACTTGGGTGTCTCAGCAACGCTATTAATACGTGTTTTAAGATGTGAAAGTGGGAACTTGGAAACCAGGCCACTACATACTCAAATATAGACGCGGATTTAATACAGCTCATTTATAACTGGTGATTGCTTGGAGGCATCATAGACAAAATCCTTAATGTAAGAGGGAAATGTGTAGGCTGTCACTTTTCATTCCAGACTTTAATTTCAATTGTATGAGCAGGAGCAGCTGCATGTTGCTATCAGGCGTATGAAGTTTTTAGTGCTAAAAAGGCAGCTGGACTGGAAATACCCCAGAAGTACATATCCATTTGTCTGGTTAACTTCAGCACTTAGACTATCAATCAGGTCAGCCTCAAGAAAAATGAATGACATCAGTCAAAACAATAGGATATCTCTGTGCAGTGATTAGCTCCGTGTAGTACAAAAACTTAAATAATTTGTTCTTTGAAAATGTGATGATTGATTGGCTTCCATTAGGCTGGGATTTTAAAACATTCCATGAACTCTCAGATAAAATGGCACTAAAATGTTATTGCAATAACCAAATAAATCATATTAGACTATAGTGTATATAAGTACTTTAAAACATTATAGATACTAGAATTCTGTGTATAATAAAAAGGTGAAGAATGTAATCCATGAACTTTTTTTATGCTCTCATCTCACACCAGCGTTATCCTGGGCTGTTTTCAAGGATAATGTTCCTAAGGATATAAATTTTAGGTTTTGTTTTAATATATTATATATACATATGTAAAAGTTGCGCAGTTCTGGATGTGTTTGGTTAAAGAAAGGGATTTTTAAGCTATCACAGTGCAGAATTTATCTGAGCTTTTGATAGTGATGCTGACCATTTTAATTTGACCTCAGCCTTGCAATCATCTTCCAGCTGAGAAATAGGCAGTTATCATTTAAACATGGTGCATTTTTCAGCATCAGGTTTGTGGTTCAGTTCATGGTCCTGTAGTTCTGGCCAGAGAATCTCTGACATATAATAATGTTTAGCCTTGAATCTTGTGTAGAGGAATAAAACAAAGTCTTGCCCTGATGTGTGGGGTGGTGGTATGGTTAACACTCGTAATTTATGATCGTTCTCCTAATATTTCACTTTTGCCTAATGACCCAGACTCCGCAGGCAAATAATTCCGTGAATCATCTCTTACTTCAAAACAAACTCCAGGCCCAATGCATGCGAGATTGCCTAAATATTGTAAGCCCTGTGGATCATAAATCAGAAGACAAGGAAAATAATTCCATCCAAAATGTTTTATTTCATTATTTCAGGATTTTACTCATGCATTTTAAGCACTGGGGTTGAGCTTAAGTAATTGGTGACACTCTAAATCTTCGGAGAATCAAAGGCAAAGAGCATGCATGCAGCGCCCATGTGATTACCTTCAAAGTCAATTGGCAATGCCTGGCTTTCACACTGCTGACCAACGCTATTTTGTAATTTGTCTTCTAATGAGAGAAAATGGAGTGTATTGAGAAGGTCCAGATACCTTCAAAACGGTCTTTGGAGGGTTTACATGTTTGATTACGTTCACTGTTGTCTGAACAGTAACACCTGTGATCTAGGGTATTTCTTCATACTAGAAGCGCTAGTCACAAATTATCACATTTCTGCAATGAATGAGAGACTTCAGGGAAAGCATCATGTTTGAAACTTTGTCTCACACTCCAGATCTGATGAAAGCTTTAGGTAGCTTGTGAGGTAGCCATGGGTAAGATCTACATGCATTTATAAAGTCATTGTTATTTAATAAACACATCAATTCAGTTTCCAGTTCCTAAATCTTGTGAAGGGAAGGCTCAGGCGGATCTTTGCGGTGTGTGTAAACACCAGAAGGGACACAATAAAAAGAGATGGAGCCAGGCTCTTCTCAGTGGTGCCAGTGACAGGATGAGAGGCGATGGGCATAAGCTGAAATGCCAGAGATATACAGTGAGGGTGGTCAGCCACTGGAACAGGTTGCCCAGAGGGGTCATGGGGTCCCATCCTTGGTGATAATCAGTCAAGCAAAGGGTTTGGGCTGGATGATCTCCAGAGGTGCCACGCAGCCTCAAAAATTCTGTGACTGTAATGCAGAAATTGCACTGAAATGGTATCTTCAGCAAGAGATGACTAATTACTAGTGATTAATGGCTATATACGTTTCCTGACTTAGATGTGTATGATGTGTAGCATCACCAAAACTGGATATTTCTGTCTTTGTATCGTAAAACCTTATTCAGTATTTATTATTAACTGATACCTACAAAGCGTATTTCTAATTTAGGCTGCCTGAGTCAGGCTTGGGTTGTCACCTGGGCACCAGGGTTAGAATTTGTACTAATGTAAGGAGCAAGCACAAAGGCTATACTGTCAAATTTGTTTGAGCTGGGATGTGATTGATGCATAGCCTCAACATTAAACAGTAAAGTATTGTATTCTGAAATCATATTGTTTATTGAAAGGAGTAGATGAAATGTTAGCTCCTGTTTGAGAGCCCAGATTTGGAGACAAATCTATGTGTTATAAAAGCTAAAGAGTTTGGGTTTTTTTCAGTCTTTGTGAAATAGTGTATGTGGAAAAATGTTTAAATTCCTAGAATTTGGTAAGATCAAAGCTAGAGCTGGGCTGTGTTGAATTTCCTGATGATATCTGCTGATAATATCTATTGCTGCTGGCTTACGTTTTAGGATTTTTTCTTGGTAGATTATTTGGAATTGGATGCTTTGAAGGGAAACAAGGAATTTGCTTGTGTATTTATCCAGTGTCCCAGTCAACGCAGCTGCTGTGTCACCAACAGGGTTCCAGCACACTGGCTGGCTGCTCCTACCGATGATCTCACTGCCTGCAGCTTAGGCAAAACCTAGACTTTGGGTCCTGCCTGGAATACGGCATGAGAATCATTTCTAATGCCTTAATAACTGGGCTGTCTTCTACCTTTCACAACAAATTCTCAACTCCTCTTACTTTACAGCAAATTTCCACTCTGCCTATCTTATTCATGGCACAGTCAGGAATGCGTTTATAAAGCAGTGCTCATTCTTAAAAAGTTGCTCTTCCGTAGAATTGCTGCTGCAGGACGTACCTGGGTGATTGCAGGTAGCTCCCCAGCTGAGCTCCAACCCTATGAACCACTGCGCTGCCAGGTGGGATGAACTGCTGCAACAGGGGATGGCAGAGCTGGTTCGAGCAAGCCAGATGCTGCAAAGGAACCGCTGGATATCTCCAGTCTTGCTAATGGTTCAGGAGTGCCTTCAAAGGGCTCCACACATCATTTTTTCTGAGGGCACCCAGGTGGGTTGCTGTGCAGAGGGGACAGGGTGCCAGACGTACTACATTGGAACACATGTAGGACTATGCTTGACAAATCTTGGTTCTCAAATGAGAAAAGTAAAGATTTCAAGCAGTTTGCAAGAAAAAATATTAGAAAATTGATTTTTGATTACATCCCGTTAATATTGAATACATGTATCAGAAAAACAACAAAACCTAAAATAGTATTTTAAAATATAGATTCAATCATTAGTTGCAAGTGACATCTTTGATTGTAGTTCAGTGCATTTCCAGTTAGTGAGACAACGTCTTGCTCATTGCTCATTCCTCCTCATTGCTTTTCCAGAAGACATGTTGGTTATGGAACTGTTGTGCAAGAAAGAAATATCATCTGAGATATGTTACTAAATTACAAAGTAAGTCGAGACTTGTTTTTTCCCCTGCATGGAAAGTATTTTTAACTATAAAACCTGTACTTCTTTAAAATTGAGAACCTGGTGTTCAGATTCTATTACTAGCTTTCTTGTTATCTCAAGAATCACTCTACATAATTGTAGTTTGCCAAATGGCTGAAGTTCAGGGAAGGTTATATTTGGATTTTCACTATTATCCATTTTCTCATGCTTCATCTTTCTTCAAATATGTAACTCCTTTGGGATGAAAACTTTCATGTTTGTTCGCAATGCAGAACGTTTGTGGGAGAGGTTGAAGGAGTAGGGCTGCTCATTCTAGCAGCCCCCAAACATGAAGGCTTTCTTATAAAATTTTTTTTCTTCTTTATCATGGCATTTTACTTGTCCTAAAAGCTATTTCTCTATTAAATGGACTTATATAATTTATGCCTTTACTTAGTGGCCTTTAAAATTACTTTAATATCCTCTTTTCATTATTAGGTAGATACGCAGTCTATTAAAAACTCCAGACTAACAAATTTGTTTTTATCTAATTATACTGAACCTTTTTGATTTTTATTTCTTTCATATTCATATTTATGTTCCACCAGTCATTTCTATCCTAAACTTGTGGCTGAAAAGATGTATTTTCCTCTGGCCCCCTTCTGGCCATTCTTTTTTATTTTTCCCTATGTGTTGGGGAAAGTTCATTGTACCAAGTGAAGTATATTGGGCTAGACAGAAATATGACTCTAAATCTTTCTTATTAATCAACCTTTTTATTTTTAAAGCTATCTCAATGCTGAAAAATTGGCCGAAAGATTTGTAGCAAGTTAGGGGAACAATAAAAAGATAAAAAGAACATCTATTCTTTTTCTTTCTGCTCAGTGCATTTTCTGCTTGTCCTTTCCAGTGTTGGCTTCAGCAGTGCACTTTAATAGAAAGCATTTTGGTGATGCTGTCTTTCTGAACGAGATCTGGTATTACTTAAAAAAGTGATTTCTTCTTTCATCCCTCATGTATCCCTACATGGATGCCACAAGCAATGCTCCTATCTAGAGTACTGTTTTGCAGCATAATCTCACTTTTGTTCTTGCTCTTCAGCGTGTTGAAGCTGACAGTCCTCCCATGTCTGACCTGGAAGAAAATATCAAATGAATTGTTTTTCCATTCCAGTCCTTTGAGTTAGTCATGACTGCCCATGTATGTGCTTCCGGGTGTGTTTTTACTTATCTCATTGACTTCAACAGCTCTGGAAATCAGCCTTGCACTGTCTTACCCTTTGAGATGAAGGTCCGACTTTTAGAGAGTTACTCCAGGACCACCTTGTGCAGTGCTCTTTCCAGCATGCAGTTCGGACACAAGAGCAGGATTTCAATGCATGGCATCTGCACAGCAGGGCAAAGTCCTGAGGGGTACTTAGTGGTGTATATACGTGGCTGTTCCGGGTTTCACTTTACCCCGTAATGCTTTTTTTCTGATGTGGCACTCTTCGTTGCTTGGTCTAGATCCACTAATCCTGGCTTGTGCTTATTCAAACCAATGGTAACACCCAACGTACGACTGCACCACACAGAAAAAAGGGCACTGAAATAAGATGCAAGGCAGGATATGATTCTCTGCAGCATTTGGCTAACATGGCAAGTTTATTTCATCAAAGCCCCTCTCTGCACATTTACAGTGCACCGTCTATTGCTGTGTGCTGCTTGACTTCCCATTGACGACACAGAAGCTGTTAAAGGCTTACGTAAGTTTTAGCTGGCTTTCGTATAAGGTGTTTAGATCCTGGTGGATGTCTAAAACCATTTGACTTTACGTCAAATCACTACCTCAACTTTTTGGTTTGACAGAAAAACAATTTTGGATTTATCATATGGTTTTCTTCACAGGTTAAGGTCTTGTGGATATTGCAAACAGAGAGTAAGAAATTGGTTCTGTGACTTGTATAGCTAAGTTTTGTAGACTAGACTCCAAAATTGTTAAAGTCATTTAGCTGTTTCTGGAAGTTTTACCTGAAGACGGAGTTATCTCACAATGGCACCAGCTTGGCTGCCTGGCCAACAGGTGGTTTCTGCTCCTACTGAAATAGCTGAAATTGCCAATGAATGAGCGGAAGTGTGGAAGATCTGGGTATTGTTGTGTTGTGAAAGCAATAAGACCAGTATTTTGCACAAAAGCTTAGAATCTTTATTTTCCTCCAGTAACAAAACAGCAAAGAAGCAAAGCTGGAACAAACTCCAGAGCTGTCTAGCAAAATATTTCCCAAAAGCTTCAGACAGATAAGAAAGGGGTAAGAAACATGAGGGATTTTTTTCCATTTTAGATTTGGAACATTATCTGTGTGTCTGAATCCATGTCTGATCTTATAGAGGTGCTTGTAATTTCAGCATAAAACTGTATGAGATTTCTCTGTAGTTAGTATTTAGCAGAACAGTTGGAAATTGTTTTTCACATTAAGGAACCCCGTTGTCCCTCAAGGGCAAGTGTGTTATTTTCTAAACCAGCCGAGGACTTCCAAGATTTTCTTACATACTCTTCGTTGTGTAAGGACAATAATGCAATCCAGTGAGTTTGTTAGCCCTGACCTGGTTAATCTGGGTAGAGAACCATGCATAAGCATAACAAAGTCTTTCCACCTCTGTTTTCCGTATTTTATGTAGGAGGGGAAGCTAACTAATCCCAAGGTAAAGCTGGAACCTGCTAAAGTACTGGGTAGCCTACTTTGTCCAGGAAAATAGGTGCTCTTTTACAGAACAGACGAGGAAAAATGATACCAGTGATTACACATTTCCTCATAAACATCACATTCTGCTATGGCTTTGTTTAGGTTACAACGAAGTTCAGCAGAGGATCCTGTTAATATTTTGGTTGGGACGGACCAAGGCTGTCTATACAAATTATGTAGTATGTAAGATAGCTGCAAACTCTGCTGAAATAATTTTTAATTTCTCTGTTGGGGAGACAGAAATCAAAGAAACAAGACAGACTTGGGCAAGCCCTTCTGCATGCCTTCATATAAGAAAATTCACCTGGGATATCCACTGATACTGATCTGTTCAGTATCAGTCCTACAATTACCCCTTCTAAGGCTTTTCTTCCACTAAAGGCAGCTTCACCAAACGCTAACAACTTGGCTTTGCTGGGGGTTCTTTCCCACTGGAGGAGAGAGATCTAGTTTTTATATTGAACAGCACGTCAGCATGGTTCATCACAACTTTGAGAAGGGCGTTATTGGGTAGTATGTAGCACAAATAGTACATGGAATACATTAGACACACTAATATAAGGCAACAATATAAGGCAGATAATAACGTGCAGTGCATTATTACTTTGAAGTAAGCAGCCTCTATAAAAAACAACAGTGGTGGAAACAACATTGCCTCTTAGTACTTCGTGTTTTTCTTACAGGATCTGTGTTTCTGTTTTAAACGTGTGAATTAAATCAAATATGTGAATACTCTCCATTACTGTCTGCCTACTTGAGGCTGTGTCTTAAAGCTAAGTAATACACCACTTCTGCTTGGAATTAGCCAAATCTGTTCATAACAGATTACCATCAATAGCTTTTATAGAGGTGATTATCAATTCCAATTGTCTGCCAAGTGGCATTAGGTTTAGTGTTTCCATCCACCTAGTCATTAAGCACATGTCAAACTCCAAGTAACTGGTAATTTCTGCAATTAAGGCCACCATTATTGTTTCCTTTACTTAAACAGAGAGTCCAAATTACATGGTTAAATATAACCACCAGTTGTGCCCCCACACACTTAGGGTCTGTGCTGCAGAATAGTATTAATCCTATGAGAATACACAATTAATAAGACAACTGTAGATTAAGTTTTCTACCGTGAGCTCAAACCTTAAAAGATCACATCCTCTTGAAGGCCTCTGATTTGAGGAAAATCCCAGAAAGCAGTTAAAGGAATGGCCAGGAATCTTAAGGTCAGATAAATATAAGTTTAAAACCGTTGCTTGAAGTTATGTGTGTGCTCAAGGATATAGGAATTGGACAAAATAGTTACATACAGCCAGATCAAAACCTTTTTTTTCTAGTTGTTGATGCTCAGAACTCAGTTTCTTACCTGAAAAAAATGAAGAAGGTTTTATTAATATGCTCAGTGGGGAACAAGCGAAGTTGAGGAAAGGCATTACAAGATGCTGCAGAACAGGAAAGAGAGAAAAACCATCTGAGAATTCCTTGGTCAGTTCTTACAGGACCTAGTTCGAAGTCCATTTGCCTTCCACAGAAGGCTTTCCTACTGACTCCTTCAATAGCCTGGATTTTATTTCAGGTCCTTAATTCTTACATTTCTGAGCATTGACGGTAAATGAAACCTATCACTATAAAGGCATTAAATTGACATGGCCCAGTTCCTCTGTCATGCTGCACAGTGAGTGAGGATGGATGGTAATGGGATAACTGATACTCCGTTTACTGCTGACTACCATTAATTAGGATGAATATTAACATTTGCCGATGATAATTTACCTCAGAGACCGAAAACTGTTTAATAACTTCTAAAATCAGTTTCCGTCTTGTTTCACATCTCCAAGCATGGAAGTCTAATACAATAAACAATTACGTGGTACTCGGAGCCAAGTGTTAGCAATGCAAAGCCACAGAGACTCCCAAAGTAAAACTGGTAAATTGTTTCTGTTTAACAGTGGTGCCCTTCTTTTTATAAAATAGGACTAAGGAGGAAGGTGGTATCACTCCCTCACTGCAGCCTTTTCTGCTTGTTGGTTTAAGCCCAGCTGTAATGTTATTTAAATGTTGGTTTCTGGATTTGATTGAATGTGCCTTTATTGAGAGAAGCAATGCTCTTATATGAATGTGACACAGTTGTTTTTTTTCCAAGGGAAAACAAACCTATTCAAGTCACTTAAAGAAGTGTGTAAAGCTACAGTGAATTTAATTTAATCTGAGTGTATGTTTAATCACCTTTAAGGCACTTAAGGGATTTTGTTGATTTATGTATTTATTAACAGGGGTTCTTTTAGATCCTGCTTCATGAATATAGAGCCCCTTCAAATTAAAAGTAATGTTTTGGGTCTATTCTCTCTTTTGGCCAAATCTAGTAATTCCTGGAACGGGCCATAGAGCATATGTAAGCTGCTGAAGGCCCCATACCCTGCAGAGCTTGAAAACCACCAGGCAGGTAAAAATGGGACACAAAAGTGGGAGGTGAAGTGTTTTGACTTGGCTAGAGCAGAGCCTTTTAAGGATGAGTGGCTTATTTTCATTAGCCCCTGCCAATTTAGCCCATGCACCCTTCTTTCCTTCCCTTCCCTCCCGAGGCACCTCTCCCCCAGGAGCACTTGTCGTCCCTCCTTCCTTGCGATGTTATGGAGTTATAAATTTAAGTAATGCTGCCTTCAACTGGGTGGACATTTTTTTGAAGGACATAGGTAATGTTTTCAGCTGAATCTAGGCAATGTTGTTTATTTCGGTCAGACATAGGTACATATACTTTAGCTTCCCATTCATAAAGAAAAAAAACCTGAAGCCCTATTACCTTTGAAATTTTGAAAATACATATTGGTCATGTCCCTGCAACATGGCTGTCCAAAGCAAGCATGTTCCATGGTAGTTCAAAGATTTATTCCTGCCTTAGATCTTAACGTTGTTCTGAAGCAGAGGAAGGGTAACTGAATGAGTGTGCGTGCACACACGGCCGTTGTTAATGGATTTCATGGGCCTGAGGTGGTCCTGCGAACGTCCAGCATCTCCAGTCCTCTGCAGGTTTAACCAAATTTAGTTATTTTATCCTTTAATTTGATTTTACTGGTGACCTCCCCTGCTCCCCTGCGTCCATCAGCAGTGCCAAGACGTAAAAGAGGCTATCGGGCTCCACGTGGAGTGTACAGAGACCTCACTACAGTGCCTCACCTGAGGTGGAGGGCGTGAAGCTGCTCCCACCAACCCAGAGAATGACTTCCCATGAATTCTGCAGGAATTGGCAACGCTGTCCTTGTATAGCAGAGGGATGAACTGCAGCCCCGTCAGCTTCGTAAAACAGCCCTCTTCAGAGCCAGAGTGTGTCTGACGCCGTCAGACAAGATATCAGTCCCTGCGAGAGGAAACCCCAGGCCTAGGAGTGCCTCCATGGGAGTGAGCCTCGCCTCGCTGCGGGACGCGCTAGGAAATGCTCCCCTCCCTCCTACCACCAGGCGGTCTAATTTCTCCCTGAAAGCACTGTCACATCTCTTTATCTCGGGGATAAACACTGATAAAGCTGCCGTGTCAAGTAGAGCCACATAAGCGAGCAGGAGGGGGGCTGCAGGAGAGCCATCCAGGCCCCTGACAAACCCCAGACATGGCGGCCCACTCAGGCACTTGTTACAAGCACATAAACACTTGCTGTTTCAAGATATGGGAGAAGGGCAGCAGCTGAAAACAAGCTAAATCAGAGGGTCTGTGTGACTCTGCTATTTATCAACTCCTAATTAACTGTTAATTTGCTGGTCTTTAGGTTCAAGCACAGCCCTAATTCATCACAGGCAGCAATGGCAGTGTCAGGGCCGGGGGAAGGAGCGCCGCACAGCACTTCAGCACTCTTCTCATTAACAAAAAAATATGACGTGAAGCCATTCATACGGCTGTCTGCAGCGGAGATAAGGCCGTGTGTAAAAGACAGGACTATTCCAAGGCAGCTCGCACAGGACTGAAGCATGCGTGAGATGGCTGCCACCGGTGGGATGGCTGCTGCCACCCGGGCGGTGGCCTCTGCTCTGGGCTCCTTGCAGGAGCGCAGAATGAGGAGGAACAGGCTGGGAGGTCTCCTAGTAATTTTAAACTATCATTTCTGGTTGTAGCAGGAATTAGGAACTAAAACAATCTGTAAGAATTGCTATGAAACAGCATAGGTACATGCCTACAGTCTTATGACATCATCTTCAACACATTATCTCTCCAACACATTACCTCTCAAAAAAACAGATTGCCCTTTTCTTTCCAGAAACGTTTCTCCCATGATCTAACACAATCTCCAGTGTAGGGCTCTCTCCGTTGATACCTGCCTAACGAAGTGTTTAGTACAGCGATTAGCTCCATTTGGGTGATGGGTTCAAGACTCTCTGGGTTGGGCTCACAGCCCCCCAGCCCTACAGGCATTAATCGTGGGAACAGTCCCACGGATTTACTGAGTGCATAAAGTTTAGAACATGCCTAAACATGAGGCTGTAAATGCTGGTGGTAGGAAGCAGGGTTTATGTTGTATCTGAAACACTTGTGGCACTCTGTAAACAGCTTTTAATAGCCATACATGTTTGCTTTTGGTTATCATGCTACGTACTCCCTGTTTCTTCTCAGTGCCGTGATTTGTGCTGCCAGCCCCACGACCCTGCCAGCATACGTGCCGCTGAAATTATAATTTTCACTCTTATTATCAAAATATTTTAAAAGGAGCATCAGCAGAATGAAAATACTTCACCCGGAGGCGCTAAGATGAGGAAGACTTTTAACATAGAGGCCTCGTAGAGAGCTCGTGACTTTTACACACTTTGTGCCACTTCATATCCCCTTGTTATAACACCTAGTTAAGGTTTTCCCTTTATGGTCTTTCAGGCATAGAGCACCTTATTAATGTCAGGCCTCCAGCTCTCCCCAGCCAGGCTTGGCTGCTGCCTGCTTAAATGAGCCCTGCCTTCCAGGGGATAATGATTTGGGGGAGTGCCCTGAGTTAAAGTTAAGGGGCAAGTTACGCTAGACAAGAGTGCTTTTCGTGCTCTGATAACAGAAGACGCTTTATTGTTTACACTGAAATTTGGCAGGATGCTCAACTATTTATTACAATCTTGGGAGCCGGGGTGTTGCTTGGCAAAACCAGCTGCTTTATTAACACTTGAAAATCGCCTACTGCACAACAGTAGCTTTTCGATAAACTCATCTGCATTGAGAGGTGGCCTGCAAATCCAACACCTCCCTTTTCTCTCTACCGACTCTTGGATTTGGGAAAAATGGCTCCAAGTCCAAATAGTGTAGCTTATGCAGCTGGACTGGTTGAGACCAAGTACAAATGACTGGGTCAAAAAGGATGTCACTTCCGGATCAAGACACTCAAAGGCAAAATCACTTTTTGCATGTAGGACTGATGGGGCTAGTTCAGAAAGAAGGAAGGGGAGTCGGGGCTGCTGATTCACAAATGCAAACAGACAAATTTAGGATTATTTTGTGGTTTACTGAATTGCTTGGAATTATCCCCCCTCAGCTCTTTATTAGAGTTCGTGCTTCTGAAGGATGGATGAATTGCATGGAAGGAGCCCAGAGGTGCTCAAGTTTTACAGCCTTGTGTGTATAGCCTGTTACTGATTGTGTGACGGGCTGATAGCATGATAATGTTAATGATTGTTACATTTATCAGTCTCCTTAGATTTCTGTTGAACTATTGTTTTTCACATCATGTTGTTTTTCTAGATCAGGGTAATCTGCTAGGCCTAGTAGGTTACACTCACTTTGCAACCAAGAGTGCAAAATGCATTTCATAAATGCAGATGCATTCAGGAACCACAAGCAGGTCTGAAGGTTGCAAAACACTGCAAAAAGCAACATTTCAGCGTTTTTCTGCAACACTCCACAGCGTCGAGATTGTACTGCTGAACTGTCCCGAGCTCTGTGAAAGATGAGGTGGCACTGGCAGAGCACTGAGCTCTTGTCACTGCATTGTGCACACAAACTTAGGGGTAATAGATGGGCAAGGGCTGTAGGACTATGACTGATTGCGACAAATCCTGTCCTCTTGGGTATTGTTTCCATATGGTGGTGTCGGTGAGCTCAGCCACAAGTTACTGAACAAGAAACTAAAATGTGCTAAGAGATGGACCAATTTAGTAAGAAAAATTAGGAGGGCAGTGTTTTCTTATTTTTATGATAGCGTATGAGATAATTCCACCCAAGCCTTGTTATAGCTTCGTCTTCAAATCTCTGAAGAGGAGGTCATAATGATTGAGCTGAACTGCCCCACTTCCTACACAGGGAATTCACATTTTCAACACACAGCTTGCTGTATTAAGAAAAGTATGTGGGTGTTTTGTACTCTCATGAAAATGATGAACGGCTTTGCACCTTCACAGGAAGGAAATGTATTGCCTTTGTGGGATCACAGTCCTACAGCAAATTGCCAATGAGCTGTGAAGGTGAATACTCGTCCCCCGAGCCTGGAGACAGCACACAGGCTGCTCTTTGCCAGTTCTGGGTGCTGCGATGTTTTATACTGATATAGTCAGTGAGGCTCAGCATTTTGGGACCAAAATGAACAAAGATATATATTCACCTAATAGCCACCTCCCCCTCTTACCCCCCCACCCCTCTTTCTTGCTGGTAAAATATATATGCGCTACTGTTTCTTGACCCCAGAAAACTGGATGTACCTGCATAAAAAAAATGCCCTCATGTATAAACCACCTTTTTTCTCTGCTGCATTCTAAAATATACATTATTCAAGCTTTAAAAATAAGTTTAAAATAGGCATTTATTTCTTCTAAGTAGGCATTTTTCATGTGATCTTTCTGTGTATTTGGGCATCTGGAGGCCGCATTCAAGCCAGCACAGGGCAGCAGAGAATTTCCTGGTAAACAAGAAAAATTTTTGGACATTTTCCTTGGTTTCAGTTCATCACAGGAGGCAGGTAGCAGACAGCATGAGGTGTAACAGCCGTGGTGGAGGGAAGGACACCCGGACCGCAGGCAACCCATCCCCTTCTTTGCTTGTCTCTGTCCGAGCAACGCTTGCAGTCACTGTTGCACATTTCCCTTGCTGGTGGCCTTGGGAAGAGCAGCAAGGTTTTCTTGTGCCTGTGAGTGCTACAGAAGGTCCCTTGACAGTGTTCCACCAATGAACTGTAAGACATGGGTATTTCTCCAGACTTCACTGTAGGACCGCTCAACAGCAAAGACAGCTGCGGTATTGGAGAGGCGGGCGTAGACTGACATCTGATTTATTTGTCTTTTTTTCTTCCTCCAGAACTGGTGTGAGAAGGATCAGGACGGTTCATATTGTACTTTATTATGGCCGTGTATTGGTGTTCTAGGTGTATTAGGATTTGTGACTGCTTAAGTCAAGTTTAAAGTGGAGACACTTTTGTTTGCAGTCACCAGTACATCAGTTTTTACTCATTAATTATCTAACTTTGTGGATGTGGCATTATCTCATAGCCATTAATTGTGCTTTCTGAATAAACTTTAGATAAGATTTAGGATGACAACTGCTCTTTAGTAGTGGGATATATTAAAAAAAAAAAGAAAAAAGTCTTTTGAAATGACTGTAAAAACCCAGAGTATTGCATTATGAAAAGGAAAAATAATCTAATTACTTTGTGTTCTTATGTACTAGTGGTCTCTTCCCTCAGCCTACTTTTCATTAGTGTGCCAGACAGACAGTGAATTGCCAGCAGAATATAAAATGCAACTGTGGCCAAATAAGCCTCTAATTCATTTTGATGACAGCTTCCATCCCCGTAATGGGTGCAGCCCACTTAATGCAGCTGTTGACAGCCAAACATTATGAAAAGTGTAGGAACAACATGACTTCTGTGTCTTCTCAAGTTCTATGAGATAAATCCTTCCTTCTCCCTCTCCCTTCCCAGACGATGTATATGCCAATGCCTTTCCCTGAAATAAATATTTGCATAAAGGGAAAAGATGTTAATAAATTCCTAGTTAATGAGTTCCAAGTGAAATGTTATGTTTTTTTTCTTTACAGTAGTACCTCAACTATGTGCGTGCATCCTGAGGAGTACTCACTTCTGAAAAAGGACATGCAAAAAGGAGTTTTTCTTCCCTTGTGTTCCCCTGAGTCTTGTACATCTGTGATTTATGTCAGAGGATGTGAAATTCAAACCTCAAATAGAAGAGTGTGATGTATTCTCTTAGTTGCCTTTGTTTCCATGATTAGAGACGGAGACTGGCCCAAAAACAGACTCTGGAGACTGGATTCGGCTCTGGCGTAGAACTGTTTTGCTCCCCTGCAGCATCCCAGATCCTCCTCTTTCTCCTGTCTTGCACTGTGAGGACTGTGAAGGAGCATCTCTGCTCTCCTCCTGCCCCTCAGAGATTCAGCTGTCTGCCTGGCAACCCTGTACATGCCTCAGACACGCCCCGCACGCCGCTTACATAGAGTCTCAGCGTGCTTAATGCCCACCATACCTCAGCTGGGGACTTTGGGTGTCACCATAACAAAGTCAGCAGACTCCAGTGTTACTGTTGTAACTGGATCATATTCTGGTGGTGGACTCTGCATGTCAAGCTCTGTCCTGTGAGAGAGACCAGAGAAGGACTTTGCTTCCCTTGGCGGGGGAAGCACCAGAGTCCCCACAACTGTGTGTAGTTTCCTGGGTAAGCAGTACGTAACTCTCCCTGCCCCTGTGACACTCTTCTGCCTGTGGAAAATAAAATGCTTTTTATGAGGCTCCCCTGTGAGAGAAATGAAATAACAAAATTAGATAAATAACTTGATTAAACAAAAACTCCGTCACTTAAATTAACGCTATTAAAAACCTTTTAGAGGTGATGAAAATTTTGTGCTGAAAAAACTACGCATCCAACTGACCAATTGCACCCTCAAATTTGCTTGATCATTTTGACTGATACTTTGTTTTCTCTCTACATCTCTAGATCTTCTTTAGAGTGACACTTAAATACATCAAAATGATTTAAGACCTACTTCATCACCACTTTACCCCTTCCCTTTGACCAGAGCTGGAGCCTTCGCTGCTAATTCATTCGTCTGCTGCAGGAGAGGAAGAGTCCCCTTAGGCTTCCTTATCTTTCCTTTCAAGTCGTCCTGAGACTAATCTAGACTTCCCAAAGGCCCTCTTTGTAAATACGTGCTCTGTCTGCCCCTGTGATGTTCATGGGTTGTGAGCTGCTGCAGGCTGTCATTAGCAGGCTCAAGTAACGGTGGTTTGAAGATGTTCAGCATCTTTACAGGACTGATCACTAAGATTGGGAACAGAAAGGTGACTTCTCCTAAATCACAAAATGCCTGTTTCCTTTAACTCTAGATAAATTCAGGCATTTTCATCCATGTTTTGAACAAGTGCTTCAATCTTTGGAAAGCTCTTAGTTATGACATGAGGTATACTTCCATGACCTAAGCTAGATGGCTCTTCTTCCCTATTTTCCTTTTCATGCCTGATTTCTTTCGGTGTCGAGGCTAGAAGTCTTCGCTTTCTTTATCAAGTTGTATTGTGTATTGCTGGCAGGTAAGAAAATTGGTATGATGTGATCACTCTTGATTACCCTGGAATTTGAACCAATGTGTGAGAGCGTAGGAACCAGTGTGTCCTAAATCCAAGCGAGGTTTGTGCCCCCTTGACTTTCAAGAATGAAGGAGAAAATACTGGAGCAGGGGTGGACACCACATTTATTTGCGAGCTTTCATGAGCAAGCATGGGAAACAAAATAAATAGTAAGAGGATCTTAATCAGTACGTCCCTGAGCACAGACCTGGTTTTCGGGCAGGCTGGTACAACCGATGCTGCTGCCCGCTTCACACACCATCCAAAGCAGCTCGTGTAGAGGTAGCCTGGGAAACCTGGGACAAATTTGTGCTTTGGTTTTGCTTTGTGGATGTGCTCTGAGGGCCAGTGGTAAGGGCAGGAGGAGCAACACTTCAGTAGCTTTGGTTAATGCTTGTGAACCTTTCCCTGGCGGGTTTATGTGAAAGAAAGACTGAGGAACCTGTAAAAGGATGACTTGGGGTCCATAAGCCTAAGTTTCTAGTGCCATTCTCATCGGGTCTCCAGATGCTACCCCGGAAGGGCACAGGGCTCCTGGCCTGCGTCTCCCGGTGGCAGCTCTGTAGCTGTACCAGGATTCTTCTGGGTTAGAGGAAACGAAGAGCTGCACCTGCGGGTGATCGATGTCTGTCCTGAAGGAACTTCAAACACTCAAGTCCAACAAGCAGGACATCATCTGGCACTGTGTCTTTTTTTCTCCTGTTTCTGTAGCCTTTTGAAAAGAAAAAGACTAGGAAATGTTATATAAAAAGACTGACTCTTGAACCAAGGGGCTACAGACAAATCTTGCTTGATTCGGTGGGTGTTAGTTTGACTGATACCTGATCTGTGTCCTGCCTCTGTGGACTACATAAAGTCCGGATCAGAAAGAAGGAGGGAGAGATTTTTCTTTCAATTGTCTAGTTACATCCTCCCGCAAGCCCAAGAAAGTCCTCTTAAATCTGTACCTCCTGGGAAAACTGGAGGAGAAAACAGACTTTTCACTTGCTCTCCTCCCAAACCAGCAAACCTTCAGTGTGAAGGTGCCACAGGCCACACAACGCATCGGCAAAACTCTTCTGCCACCTATGCACCGTGACAACTGTGTGCCTGGGACTCTGTGCTGCACAGCTCCAAATTTGAATAAGGTCATCGTGTCTGCATATGTGAAAGTGTATTTAAGAACTATTGTTAGTAGGATCAGATTAGCAGTAATTTAATTTTAATGGGGATGTTTATGCTGAAACATCTACAAGTACAAAGAGCCACAAATCATATCTGCCTTTAATTAATTCTCTTGATAAATCAGTTTCTCAGACTGCACCAAATCACCTTAATGAGGAAAAATCCTTGTTTATATCAACAACATTTAGCCAAATGTGGAATGTTTATAGCAATAATTCAACAATGTCCTTCAAGGAACACAAACAACTATGATGAATGTTCAGGTTGTGCTGCTCTTTCTGTTCTCTTCCCTCCCATCAAATAAATAATATGTTTGGTTTAAAAATAAATGGAGATGTTTTGGGTAAGCAGTAGTATTGCTGAAGGGGAAATGGGGTGAATTATAGCACTAAATTATTTGCTTAGGTAGGTGAAGGTCCCACCTAGTTTGAAGCAGGCTATGCACAGACCTTTTATAAATCAGACTCACTCTGAGGTTTGGCTTTACTTTAGGGACAATTTGGTTAATCTGTTACTTTAAAAACAAAGTAAACTTTAAGTAAAGCTTGATGGGTCTGAGAAATTCCTTCTCTGTTCCAGCACCACTTAAGCGACCCCTTCCCCGTTGAATACACCTGCTGGCAGCAGGCGCTCCCCGGGGGTTTCCTGCACAGGCTCCTCGTGGTTAGATGGGATCCCACAACTTGCCACAGGGCCCTGTAGGGATTCCGAAATGTCTGGAGGATTTAATTTGAGTTTTAGTATGTGCAACTGCCTTTCCTTCCACGTCCTCCGTGCTGTCGCCTTTCCTAGCAAGGTTTAAAGCATGGGCTGCAGGCATCCTGTGACGGCAGCACCCCGGCATCGTGGGGTTTACCCCATGGGTTTCTGGAGAATGCCAATATAAAAAGGATGCAGATATGTTTTTTATGATCAGCTGGTTTAAAAAAAATTGAACAGATGCTCCAAATAAGTATCTTTCTTTCAGCCTTGTTCATCATATTGAATAACACCGGTTATCGTACTCGGAATGGAAATGGGGCTTTTTCAGCTCTTTCTCTCCTTTTAGTTGTACAGCACAGTTGATTTGGCTTATCTTTGCACATACGTCTGCGTAGATGTGAAGAAAAAACATATTAATCCTAGTGAACCATAGGTATTCCACAGCAAAAAGTCCATGCTTGAAACAGACGTCAGGATCCTTTATGCTCTTGTTGGAATATTATAGGATGTAGAAGGAAAAAAATGCCCTTGTAAGAGCAGCGCTCCCCATCAGTGAAAATTATCTTTTTCGTTTCATTTCTATTTGCTATCCCTTTCACTTTCCAAAGCAACTCAAATCATTCCTGGGGAAAAAAAGGGACTTTTTATTTAATAAATCAAAATTGAGTATAAATAACACTTTGCAATTATGAGTGTTTAAATTCCAAATTTTTTAGACTAATCACTTTCAGAAACAAACAAGAGATTGAATTTATATCGCCTGCAGTTGTTATTGGAAAGGTATGCCTAGAGATTGCTAAATGAAGTCAGTCCCAGTGCAATTATGATCACTCAAGCATGCTTTCAACGTATCGTGCCAAATTAGGTAGATTTGAGCAATTTGACTTCCTGTAACAAATCTCTAGGGCACTTTTGAGAAAGTACAGACTGTTTACAAACACTCTCAGGTTTCATGAGGAACTCGGCGCAACAGCAGTCCCAGCAGCGCACAAGCACACACCTGTCAAACCGTGACAGCACGGACTTCTCGTGCCACATGTGCTGGAGAAAGACCTCACTCTCTAGGTTTTGTTATCCTTTATTTGCAATTTGAAGACTGAAAGGCCACCAAAGTTTTAATTACCTTGGACTCAGTCTTTTGAAAACCAAAATGCTACAATCTGTTAAATGTAAATATTGTCGGCTTTCTGTATTACATTTTTGCTTTGAATTATTTTTTTGTTGCCAGAGTTGAACTTTTTTTCCTCTCTCTAGCACAAAAAAGCAGAGACTGTGTATCTGGACTATATAGGGTGGAGGTATAACTAATGCTACTAGAGAACTGCTGTTGCCCTGTTCCTGATCCAGTATAGATGGTCAATACTTCTGAAAATGCAAGTTTTAGCAGATCCATAGCTGGCAGCAGAGGTCTCAAAACCAGCACAGCCATTTAAAGACATATATTTCCCACTGAAAACAGACAAAACTTCCTAAAAAGGTAAAACTGAATCTTGCAGAATGCACTAATGTTGCTCTAATACCGTGATTACCAGCTTCGTAGAGTCCTGTTCTTCCCGAGACGGGGATTGAGTTGCTGTAATGCCATTAGTGGACAGCACATTTTTGTTCCTGTTCAATGACAGTAACATAATGGCGATAATTGCCATTAGTTAACAGTAATTACAATGGTTTCTGGTTCAGGGCCCTGGCTCCAATTCTGTACCTGTGCCCAAGTCGCGCTTACTCCAGCAGTAAGTGTTTGTGGGGCCGAAGGCTTGAAGGCACAGGGTTACTCTAGGTAGGCATACGTTGAAGTGCTTGCCTGGGTCGTGGCCAGTGCGCCCAGTACCTTGAAGGACTGAGCTCTAAAGAGGTGTTCAAGTGCTTACTCTTCCTCTAAGCATTTTAATTTTAGAAACTAAGTCTTTCTACTAATCGCGTTGTTCAGCACAGCACTACTGCAGCCCCACCAGCGTAACCATGCGGAGCTTCTGCTACCGTCCTGTTCATCACCAACTTGCAGTAAAATCCTTTAGGTGATAGTTTTGTACAACGAAAGTCAAAAGAGACTGCTTTGAAGAGCGCTTCTTTTGGCGGAGGGAGAAGGAGGGTGGGCAGGTGGGTTAAGAGCAGCCAAAAGGAGTGAAAAGTTTTTAAGCCCTTCCAAACTGCTGCGCACGCTTCCGCTCACGGGAGTCCGTCGTGGGAGCAGAATCCCATTAGACTTCAGCGCTTTGTAATAGCTGCTTTTCTGCAGGTCACTGAAAAAATAGGAATCAGTCCTGTGTGTAATGTTAAAGGCTGGAAGTGGCACCGCTATGCAGCGTGCTGACATTTCACCGCAACACCAAAGCCCCTGTTAGGCTGGTAACTTCTGCACCTCTCCTGCGCTTTTCATGACATATGTAGAGAAAAGGAGGGATTGGAGGGTTGCCACCGTCATCCCATCACGGGAGGTCATTGCTCATCAGCTTATAATACCTCTCACTGTTATGAAAGAGAAATAAAATCTCACTGAAATGCCCCGGCAGCTGTTTTTTTCTCCGTTCTGTTTAACAGCTGGAACAGCTTCGTCTGGTGGAGAAAATGGGGTCTCCTCATTTCAGTACTTTTCTGTTTTGGCCTTTCTTGGATCGATCTCTTCTCCTCTTTTGCGATTTGTTCATGTCGTTGGGTTTTGTGCACTCCGTGTTTCTCTCCACTGCGCCCATCCTTCCCGTGGGATACACAGCCCCTGCGCTGGGGTCTGCGATTCTGCTGCTGCCGGGGTGTCTGCTTTGGGCCAGCTTTCCTCTTCCCACTTCAAGGCAGACAATCAGCCGTTCCTCAAGAAAATGTAAACTAAATAAAATATCTTTGGCCTCCAGTCTGGGGTGCTGCGCTACAGATGTGCAGTGTGTCAAGGTGTCATCGTGGACCCAGGAGGTTGAATATATGGAGCTGAATATATAATATATATAATATATACTGAGGAAGTGCAGAAGAAACGCACACACCCTAGAAAAGGGTTCGTGTCCCATTTTCCAGTCTGGTACTGTGCCTATAGAATCAGAAAGATATTTTTTTAAATTGTCTAGTTTAAAGTTTATGGTTGTTTGGGGTTTGCGGGGGGCGGGGGTTGACTCTGTAACCCATCTAAACAGCGTGCAACATCTTTGCCCCGTGGGCATGGGCACCTGGGTTTTCACTGGGCTATTGCATTAATTAAAAGTTTCTCCTGTTTAATGAGCATGTGGTCCTGAGCAAGCCTGGTGTGTCCGAGTTCACGGATCAGTTAAAAGCTAATTATTTAATCAAAGGTTTTTCATTCTGAAAGATAGCTGAGGCTGGTTTAGTGGCTGATGTCTCGGAGTTGCAGACCAAAATGAGCTACTTCAAGCTGGCCGCGAGGCGGGGCTGGTCAAGTACTGCCGAAACAGCACATTCCCCACCAACTTCAGCTGGGACTCTGAACTTCGGAGTAATTGTCTGAAGGTGGGGGAGAGCGGCCAGAGCCAGGCTATTTGTGGGTGTAGCAGCAGCTCTGTCTCCCAGCTGCACGTCCACTGGCTTAGACGTGCTTGCTGTACCTTAACGCGGGTGCTGGCTGGCGCCAGGAGCGGATGGCAGCGTGGGTTCTCCTCCTGCGACCGCGGAACCGAGCTGCGGTGCTGGTGCATGCCCGGCACGGGGACCCGTCCCGGCACTCGGGGACGGCCTCAGCATCTGCGTCCCGGCGGGCCGGAGGGGCTGCTCCCACC
>NW_010540953.1:81573-102513 GCF_000687285.1 Phaethon lepturus
GGCTGGCCTTTGGCACCAAATTGGATCTGCCATGGGTGATAATCCGAGCTTGAACAGCAGCGGGTGGTTAAAATTTTTCTCGCTGAAGTTTAAGTTTTGCAGCCAATCGACGATAAAGGACAAACTTTATGACATTCTTAAATACATATGGTTATGGCTCCTGCGCTGCGCAAAACAGTGATGAGGAAACCTAGGAGAAAGGGACCACAAAACAAGAGATATGCCAAGGTGATTTTTCACACTCCTGCATTACGTTGCAAACAATGCCGGAACAGGCAGGCAGAACTGCTCTGGTACTGTTTGAAGTGCAAAACCGGTTTAATATTTAGATCTCCATTTTTCTGTGTTTGTGATTTTCCTCATTATAAAGAAGAAAACACAATTTATGTCATGAAAAGATATCCATTGTATAGTTCATAAAGCAGATGCATTTTGCAAGGTAATTGCTATGCATTGGACTGGGCCTTTTGCATCTACTATATAAACATTTAATTTGCAGTGTCATTGCTCACTCGCGCTGTTTGTTCCCGTGATGGGAAACATTATGTTTTAGCAACAATAGAGTAAGTTTTCTGCAAGAGCTGGAAATGTATCATAATTTTTTTTTCCTTTTCTTTTTTTTGTATTTGACGATTTTATAAAAGCTACCACTCAAAGAGTAGCTTAATTGTCCTTAACGATGATCACAGCGTAACTGTGATACTATTTCCTCCTGGTAGTTTGCAGCTTTGTCCTTCACATCTCGTATCTCTCTGGGGCTCCTAAGCTTCAGCTCAAGTTTAGAATACTGTCTACAGTAAACAAGCACTAACAGATAACATCTAGAGTTATTTCCAGCTTTGAGCATTTTTCCAAGAAATAAAAAGGTCAAGAGGAGTGAAATTATTTTTAAAAACAAACAGGCCAAAAAAGAAAAGAATTAATTGCAGGTTTGAAATAGCATAATGACGTCGGAAAATAGCAAACTGGATTTGTAGCTTGAAATCTTATTTCAAATGATTTATGTTCGTCATATTTCTGCTTGTAAACAGAGATTAGAGAATAAACTTAATAAATCTCCCACCAAGGCACAGAAAAGCACATGTGCATTGCTAATGTTTTAAAGGTTCCAGTTAAAGCTCTAGATTTTGCTAACAAGCAGACACATTTTTTGTAATGAAAGACGAGTAGAAAATACTTTCCTGTGAATTAATGAGCTAATTTTTGGATTACACTCACAGCTGTAACTACATGGGCTGGCTTTGGTCATTATAATACGTTCTGATAGTCCCCCTTGTAACAAGTAAAGCGGTCTCACAAGCTAGGAGCAGTTCAAAGCTTTTGATTACTTGCCGGTCCTTGAAGCTCCCCGTCACCCACTTTCTACCATGCATGCTCTCCATCTGCAAGAGCATCCACATGACAGAAGCTTGCAAGAAGGCCTGCTTGAGCAATGCTTTCAAGATGTCAGTAATCAGCTAACAGCAGACATTAAGAGCAACTATTACAGCCCTTGCCATCCAGGTTTGGGGATTTCTGTGTTCCTTCAGGAATGATCAAACTTAATCTCAGTAATATAGAGCACAGCCTCTCCAAAAGAGATCCAGGCTTGTCATGTGTCACACTGTTTTCTCAAGCCAGAAATAAATATATTTTTTTTTCCCCCTCAACTTCTACATTTCGTCTGCCGAAGCATTTGAAATACAACACGCACACCGAACTGCGCCGGCGCTGCCCTTGCGCGGGCAAGGCTTTAAATGGGAATCGTCTCCAAGAGAGGCCTGAAACGCTGACCTGTCGTTACATTAACTTTGGGAACGGTCAGAATTTGTCTTTCTGTTCCAAACTTTACTTCTGCGAGCCCTCGGGTCCCCCTCATGCCTTGTGCATTATACACTTTCCATTAACAGATGCCACATGTTAACAGCTTTAATAGAACTTATTAGGTTTAATGGGACGGCGGTAGGGAAGTAGCAAGCAGAATGATGGATAGTTGCAATTCGTCCATTAGGAAAGCTTACTTTAAAAGTCTTTGTCGGTGTTTTACCTGTGTTTAAAGCATCTCTAAAGTGATCGATTAGCCAAGAACTTTAAACAAAATTTAGACCTGAGCTGACTTGCAGCCTAACAGAAAGTATGGAAGATAAACGACTTTTGTAGCGCCCCAGCATTTAAACTAATGTACGTGTGGAGGGTAATTGCGTCGTTTTATAGGCTTTCATTTACATAAAAAGGAAACCGCCGCTTGACATATAATGAAATTATGTGAGAAATAACCACAATTTGCTGTCCTGCACACTAATAAAATTCTGTTTGTTTAAAATGGTTTGTTCACGAGACAGTTATTTTCACAAACTGGTAATATAAGCAAAGGAAAATACTACATGATCTGTTTCTTTTTTTTTCTTGTTCACTCCAAATGCTGTGCATGCTGCAGTGAATTTTATAGTAAAATACCTTGGGCTTATACATTTCATAAATAAAATAAAAATAAATTGGCTAGTAATCTACCTTGCAACCAACTTTCTTCACTGTGAAATTATAGGGAAAAGGGTCTTGTTATTGTATTTGAATGTAAAGCACCATGCTTTTTTTTTTTTTTTTTTGTAACCGTACTATTAGTTATCAAACGGAACTCTTACTTTGCATTTCAGATTTTTAAAACATTTGCCTGGGTTCTTGCTGGTGTTAGCTGGTGTTAGAGATGTGTAGATGTGCAACGATTCAGCTGCCTGTCTCACAGTGAAGTTGAGTAGTCATGAGCTACTCTCATTACAGGCTGTAACCTGTAAGAGGCAAAGCAAAACACAGTCTCACTGCTGCCGTAATACCATGCCCCATTGCCAGCAGACAGGTTCTGTAGGAAAATTATTGCAGCGAAGGTCCATGACCCCTGATCCATATTAATCTTTTTTGATTTTTAGCTAAGTTGTTGTTTTGGGCAAATATGTGTATCCATGTTTCCACGCACTGCATGCTTCTTGCGTTCTGCAAGAGAAAAAATGGGTCTTAGAGAGGCAAAGCTAGGGCAAAATTAGGCAATACGTGATTTGGCCACTTTGAGGAAACAGTACCTTTAGGTAGAGCATCAAAAGTAGAAATGGCCTTAGCTTGCATTTCAGTCATCCAGTTCTGTCTCCTCCTAAAATTTTGGGGATGTTCAGAGGAAGAGTTTTGAACCGAGTCACATTCCAGTTACATGGTTTCAGTACACTGAGAGCAAAAGCACTGGTGCATCAGAGCTTAAGACTTACTCCTCAGATTTCTTCTTGAAAATGATTTTTATCTCTTATTTTTCTGAAAGGTGCAATTGTTACTCCAGTTAAGAATGGTTCTGTTATTTAAATCACAGAATATGAGTAAGGGTTTATTTATATCCAGGCAGTTCCTTAAATGGGAAACAATGCACTGGTGTTTGTTCTAATGCATTATTAATTTCAGCCTGCTGGATTTCTGTTCTTCTGGAGTATGAACCTATTGTCAAGAAACAGCAGAATTTTGTATACATTTAAATATATACAGATTCCCGAAGTTTGAAATTATATGATTTGTGCTCTTTGCAATATATTTGCCCAGAAAGGCTTGGCTCAGCTGGAGCATCTGGTTCTCAGTGTGTTCCTAGTTTTAAACTCAGCTTTGGTTTTGACATAAGAAGACCAAGTGACAGAAGGTCACACATTGAGCCTCTGACTCAGCTGGAGTGGAGAACCAAGATCTTCTTGCCTGCATACCTTTTGCTTGATGTGGTACAGAGCAGCTCGAGTGCCTGCGGAGGAGAGGGTGCTCGTGCAGCTCACCCAACAGAGATCAGCATGTCAACTCGTGCTGGTAACAGGTCACCAGCAACAAGCGAGCCCAAATCAGAGAACAGTGCTCCAACCTCAGGTGTCTTTTGGGTGGAAAGTAGCAATAACTTCTCTGTTCATAGATTTTCTGTTTATAACCCAGATCCTAACCGGTCTCAGGTGGGACATAGGCATGAGATTAATTTCCCTTCGTATTATGAGAAGTGCAAAGATTCTGGTGGCTCCTGGTGGACAGAGAGAGTACAGGAACATGTGAAGTGAGTGATGGAGACATGGTGGTCTTTGTGACCTTGCTAGATAGAGAAGGCCGTATCTTAATGGTTAGAAAAAGCATTGGGAGCTTCTAGGGGTTTTGTAGAGTGAATTTCTGTGTGTGTGTCTTTATGGGTATGGTGCTGGGAGAAGGAAGACTTGTTCACAGGTCTAGTCTGTTGTCTGTAGACTAGATCTGAAGAGCTGCCCATGCAGTTGTAAGAAAATCTAAGTCCAGGTGATTGAATCAAGCATAGTAACTGCTTTTTTATTTCAGTTTTAAAGTGGAGACCAGCATGCTGGGACAGCTCTTGAGCTCTCGAAGTCCAGCTTCCCTTCATGTGAAAGCAAATGTACACATTTTAAGCAAGTTAGGGCTCTGAGTAGTTTTTTTAGCTGTTTCAGCTAGAAATTTGTCTAGTAAAATCACACTACTGTCACAAAGAAAGCCATATTGCTTCTGTGCCATATCTGCAAACAATTAGTCAAAAATGGTACTTATTTGAACTGTAATCGTCTTAATCTTCCTATGCTAGAAAATTCCTAAACCTTGGGCCAATATTGTGACAGTTAGTTTATTATTTGATAACACAGGCATTCTGTATAACAACATTGCTTTGGATGTGAAGCGTCCTTTAATCAAATGCAGGGCTGGAAACAGAAATCATAGATGCGTCAGTCTCGTAAATGATAGGAAGTCATCAACGCTGATTTGCTCCACGGAAAGCACGTAGTCAGTGTAAAGGGTCTCTTTTTTCCCTCTAGAAACTACCTAGAGTGCCCATACCAGCGCTCAGAGGAGCTTGCCCTGCTGCTTCCTTTCTCCTCTTCTTTCCCTCTCTGAATGGGAAAAGATTTCCATAGGGCCTGATTAAGGTAAGGTTTACATTTGCTTCCAGAATTACTAGAAACAGAGATGGTCCTTTAGGAAATACACATGTGGACGTGACAGCTATGTGTTAATTTTTGGCGCAGACCACGAAGTAAATTTGGCATGACTCTGAAACAAAGCACAGTCATTGGACTATTTAGCTGCTTCTCCACTATTTTGTCTTCTGTAAAATTTGTTCTCGCCTCCCAGTCACTGGGAGTTTTAGGTAGATGCTGGTTCTTGACTATGGCACTGCCGATGTTCATTTCTCAGCTAACAGCTTTGCTCTTCCTAAAGGTGTTAAACCTTGCAAGACTGATGACCTGTTCTCCTGCAGAAAACGGGATCCTTGCATACCTCCGAGCCTGACCATCTGAGCCAAAAAACGGCTGCAGTGTGAATGAGGTCCAGCTTTTGCAGTCAGGAACAGCTTTGTAAGCTGTTTGAAATTGTGGTACGTTTGCTTTTCCTTTTTTAAAACAACAGTAAGTATTTCAAATTAACGCACACTATTGTTGATGTAAATTCTACCAAAAGCATGTCAACACATGCGATACTGTCCTCTAATGATACCTCATGGTGTGTGATATGCTTGACGTTTATTGGGAATGCCTTCCCTGAATTTATCAACAACACATCACCAGGCTTCACGGCGAAGGGTGCAGGAGCTGCGATGATGACTCTCAGGGAAGAAGAGGAAGCCAAGACGTGAGTGAATGCATCATTGCTTCTGCAGAACTCAGCTGTGACAACGCTACTGACAGATTCTCAGCTTCTCACGGGGAACCTGAGATGCTCTGACTGCTGTTTCTCAGCAGCTGCTGGAGCCAGCAGCAACGCTGAGCGTGTCCGTACTTAGGCTCTGTTCTCCTTTTTCATTCTGGTGTGAGTTTCTCAGCTCTTTTCCCTTTTGGGTGGACACATCCAGCCATTTTTTTGCAGAGGGGATTGGCCCTGTGGTGCCCAGGAGCTGTGCTGGGTAGGACCGTGCTGAGTGGGGGTGGGCGTGTGGGTTTAGAGACCCCAGCCCACCACTGCCCTAGCCAGGGAAAGGTGGCTTCTGGTTCAAGCTGTGTCTGAAATGGTCTTGTGGCTGAACAGACTCATGTGCTCAGCCAGCAAAGGTCTTCTGTGCGTGAGCTGGTGTGTGAGCCACCCTGCTGGGTCTTGGTGGACCTGTTCAGGGTGCGAAATGAAACACTTGCTGAGGGGGTTTTGGTCAAAGGCCTTAGGCTTAAAGCCGTTCAGCAAACAAGCGCTAGGAGAAAAGAACCACAAACTGAGTGTTAATCATCCTTTCTTGAAGCCCAGTATCAAATCTTTTACTGCAACCCATATAGCATGCTGGAAATCCTTAAATGTTGGATACGAACACTGACGGTCCAAACGAGCATCGTCAGCCCTAACGTTTGCAGCTTTTGGGATGCGCACAGCATTTCTGCCCATGCTGAGCTTGGTTAGCATGGAGAAGGTGGGACCCGCGCCTGGCGATTCCAGGTGGTGCGGTACTGTACCGACATGGAAATCGCTCATTTGCTTTTTACAGACCTGGAAATTCATGAATTAACTGTTGGGATTGCATGGCGGGTTTAGGACATACCCCCACAGACACATTCTCTAACAACTGACAACTAGCACACAGTATTTTATCCTCATTCGGAAACTTATATTCTGTAGCTTTCACAGCAGTGTCTAAAAAAATTACTCTCTGCTAAGATCCCTCATAAATTTCTATAGCACATTTATGTTCCAAATCTGCATTTAATTTAGGTTTAATAAGTAATTTATAGTATAGCATACTCACTAAGTAGTAACTGATTATTAAAACCTGCGGAGGATTAACAACTTCATAACTCATACTGGAGATACCCACATCAGCTATTAATTTGCTTGTACATATACCACTGCGTCTGAGCTGGGCTGAGACCCTTAAACCTGCACCTTCCCTCCCAAAAGAGGGGCCCCGCACCGTGCACAGAATTTCCCTTTCTGCCCTGGACAAGAAGAGCCGATGTGACGGCCAACCGTCACTGAAGTAACGTGAGTTTTACCACTCAGCTGCAGAGAGCCAAGATTTCATCCCCCAGATTTCCTCATTTTTCAAGGCACATTGCAAGTTTGTTTTAGTTTTAAAGGAAACAGCCCAGGCTGGTGCTATAATACTGATATGATTGTGATTGATAGTTGTTTAAGAAACACGTTCTGTGTTTTGTAGCCCTGTAAGGTCTGGAGGACAGGCAGAGTGGGGCAGAAATATCAGGGATCACGTGGACCTCTGGACTGCAGCATGGTCCCTGTGGTGAGAGCTTGCCAGGAAGCTTCAGCCACCTCTCTGGAGATTGCACATGACATTACATATATTTATAAATGAAGATAATACTGGAAATCTGTTAAATGATGTAGGATACACCTGTAGCTGTTTCAAACCAATGACTCATTCTGCTCTTTGTTTCTCCTTGTGCTTGGTGAGCAACTGTTGGACTTGCTTTGCTTCTGCTGGAGGGTGCTCAAGGGTCTGGAGTGGCCTTTGGTACATTAAGACAAGCAAAATTATTACAGGTAAAGTATATGAATCTGCCCTATCAGGCATGGATACAGGGTCTTGTGTCCCTGCGGGCAAGGAGGACAAATACAGGGCAGTGCTGGACTTCCCCAGGGAAGGGTGGGTGATGGGGAGGAGGACCAGGAGCACCCTGCCAACACGTGGCCATGTTTCTCCTTGATGACAGGAGGATGCATGTGGCCTGGCCCTTCAGCAGGGGCAATTTAATAGTTTTCACAGTCCTTAACTGCAATGTTTATGATACAGCCGGGCTGAGCTGGTTCTCCCAACTGAGGGTCAGCGTCAAGACAGTGGCTGGAATATGCACATTTGTTGTTAAAACTTCATTTTTTAAGGGTTTGCTTTGAAACATGACAATATTTTACTAAGTTGGAGTAGATTTCTTCAACCCACAAGTATTGTGGAACAGAAAAATGAAGCGGACAGTACGTTTTTGTCTATGTATTTTGCACGCTGCTGCATCAGCTGCATTCCGATTTTAACCGATCTGCAATATAATAGACAAAACATAAGAAGTATTAGTCAAAATAACGGAGGGAAAACTTAAATTTCCTTGTCAAAATAGCTGTTTGTGCAAGCCTGACAGCATCTCCTGGCGTGTGGCATGAAAAAATTGAGATTATTTCTCTGGGCGCTGAAGAGGGGACACTGCGTCAGTCGATCAGATCTGTCCAGACACGCCGAACTCTGCCCCGCAGCCCGATAACATCAGGTCACTTAATCCTGCAAAATACCTGCTAACAAGTCAGCAACAGGAAGCCGTTGAAGTGTAGAAGAAAGAGCGATAGCGTCATCCCACACTGTTCATAAAATAACAATACTTTTTTTTTTTTTTTTACGTGACCTAGACAGTAAGCAGCATTTCCCGAGCCAAGATGGAAGAGAAGCCTGGTACCAGTCAAGTTGCATTACACCAGCTAACCAACATAATTTATATTATAACTGGAGATCAATGTGATGATTTTTACTTATGCATTGAAAATATTTGTTGAATTGTGTGCAATAAACTAGCAGAGCATATTTGCTAGGACATTAGGACATTTGCCCTGATTGTATGGCTTTGCATTCGCAGTAACGGGAACTTTATCTGGATATACAAGTTTTGAAAACATTAATAGCACTTCAGTGTCGTATTCTCGTGCTGTCTGCCCTGAACTCTTAACCACTTGCTGAGTTACTAAAGCCTCTGTCTTGCTTGGGAGTGCAGGTTGTGCTGTATGAGCCAGACACGTATTTATGAGGTTGTAGCTTGGCTGGGATTAAAAAAGGACCAGAGGGATGGGCTGTGCTCGAAGCCATGCACAGGGCAAGGCTGGGGCCATGCAGGCAGTGTGGTGGGGACAGGGACCTGGGAGGGAAGGGCATCACAGCCTTTGGGCACAATGGTGGGTATGCAACCAGACTGAGTGTCTTTGGCCCATCCGTCCCCTCCATAAAGCTGCTCAAGTATCTGCTACTTGTTCTGATCCAGGGAAGTTGGCATCATTTAATGAGCACGGTGTAGGTGGCAAGCAGTGAGATTTGCCTCCTAGCTCAGCCTGGGGCTCCTGCAATGGGCGCTTAGCTCTACTGTCCTTTGCTGATACATCCATAAAACTGCACTTTGTTTTTATGGTTTTATGAGGTTATTGTGGTGTAAAGGATCGTGTTTGAAGTTAAAAATAACCAGAAGCCAAAAGCCAGGCAGTGCCGTACTGGAGCAGGCTCAGCACATCCATGTGCAGGAACCCTACAGTGTTTGGTCTTTGCCCAACTGAACGCTTAACTTAAATGCTAAATAGACAAATAAAATATTACTGTTGGCAGATATGTAACTACTGGTGACAAAGTGGGTACCAGAGAACAGAATTTGGGGTGAAAGCTCAGGACAGATGGCTGATGACTCAGTGCTGCTGATGACGGGCTGAAGCAGAGCTGCTGTAGCATGGCTGCCATGTGAAGGCCAAGCAGGCAGCAGGTTTTCGGTTCCCCTGCCTGCTTTGTAGTTGGGTTGACATCCAAAACATAGAACTTCGTCTGCTGCGAATTACGATTCAAAGTTGCACCCACAAAGAAATTGTAAGCATGTTTTCATTTCAAACCATTGGAAATATCCTGATCAGCTGCAACCAAAGACTGAGGTCCCTTCCTAGGGCAGTGAATGTGAGTAATTCAATAAATTCATCGCAATGAGCTTGGGTGAAGAACTAATATTAAAGAAATTCTTTTCGTTATCAAATCTTTCTAGTCCATTAGGGTTTACTCAGGCATTGAACTTCCATTACTGTCTACGGTTTCTGAAATGTCATTCTCTGATTTTCTGCCAACTGTTCTTGAACCCCTGGACAGGGGAAGGAAGGCTACGATGAGGCATCTTTTAGCCTGTTGAGAGGCTCTTTAAAGCCTCTTTAAAGAAAGAGGGAATTACCATTGTGACCAAAGAAGGAAGTCTAAGGGCTCGGGACAGGCCTGTTCAGCCAGTTAACAACAGATTGCTTTCATTGCTTTGGCATGTCAGTGATTACTCTAATGCTGAGCTCTGGTGGGGGCTGGATCATGATGGTGAGTGTCTGAAAACTGGCCCCAATTCATTATTCTCCGCCAGCGCAAAGGTCAAGCACCCGTGCCCCGGTGATTGGGCACCTTACGCAAAGTGCACGTCCTGGGAGGAGCCCCTGACATCTTTGATTTTTCCCACACACAAACTGTTGGTACAAGATGTAATCTAGGAATGAAAGGGCCGTGGACAGGATGACTGGGGACAGCTGCTCCCCAGAGGCCTCCAACCGCAGAGTCCGAGCACTAAATACCCTCCGCTTTCCATGGCCTCGGGACAGGAGAGGTGTCAGGCTACAAAGAGGCACAGATGGAAGTGAATAGGATTAAGCAGTGCTGATTAACTATAAGTATTTTTTCAGTAATGTAATGACACTTAAAAAAAAAAGGAGGTGGGTATAAAAGAAGGAGGATATACCCTCACCAGCTTCTTCCTTCCATCGTCTGAGGATGACCAAGGCTAGACCTGAGATGGGTCACCGTGTCTGCGGGTTCATCCCTTCAAAGAAAGCGAGTCTTGAAGCAACCCTCCCCGCCCTGCCGCTGCCACTTTAACAAGTCGTAGAAGAAGACATGGTCCTTTGTACAGATACATCTCAAGCCCACTTGAGTTAGCAGCGACGACTCTGGTAGATTTTGGATCAAGTCTATGCAGTACAAGAGCTTCTCCCCTTTTTTAAGTAAAGTGCACAGGCATTTTTTCATTTCTTCTGCAGGTAGAGGTGATTCCAGCAGGTGTTCATTGCTTCCCTGCTAGCTCTCCTCTGGTGGTAAAGGCCATGAGTGGATAAATCCTGCTGACCTCCAAGTGGAAAGATTCTTTATTCCCAACATAGACTTCTCGCAATTTAACATCTTTTATCAGATCTTAGATATAATAAAGATGGATGAAGAATAAACATAGCTTTTTCTTGATTCTCTTCTGATGTAAATAGATGACGTTCAATTTTTTTGCAATCAGTTACTTTGACACTATAATAACAGCTCTTAAATCTGAGGAGGTGGAAAGGTGCATTTGAAAGAATAGCATGAAGAATCCATAATGTTGTGATCAGAGACCTATGGAAGAGATTCCAGATGTGCAGAACAACTGAGCTGGTTTCTGATGATTAGTCTGTGTCATATAGTGGACTTTGGCTCAGACCAACAGTTAATTTTAATTAATCTAGAATGCAGGCTTTCTATTGACATGTCTGTGTTATTTGTCTCTCCTCTCAACAGCTTTCTCTGTGCTTGTGAGGTTCTACAATGCTCTGACTGTCAGCAAAATCTGGTATCGAAGTGGTGATGCCGTATCTCGTTAAACTTCTATTGTTCATGTCAATTCCCCCCACCCCCTTAAATAACCACTCCTAACCTCTGCCTATTCGCAGGCAGCCCTGGCTTTGCAGCCCTTATTCTTTCTGATCGCGTAATAAAAAGGTGCCAGAGTAGTGCTGCTAGTGAGATGTTTAAACTTCTGCAAGAAATGGATTGGCTTTAGCCAGGGTTTTCTCCTGCAAATGCAGTGCTTCTGTGCCCAGGACGATGAAGATTCGCTTAGCAATTGTGTAGCTGTAGTTCAATAAAATGTAGTTTGGTTAAAAAAATAATACCAAAACACTGTGAACACACAGATGCTGTTGTGCTAGCAGTGCCACCAAAGTGCTGGTGAACTATTCTCTCAGCCATTTTTCCATCACTACCAACTTGTGCTGATGATTTTGGGGATGAGGTACCCAGTTAACGGGAGTTAGATTCCCAGTAAATTTATCCTGCCTTCGCTAGCAAATAGGCATCAACCAAAAATGACAGCCCATCCGTTCTCCTCTGTGCAAGAATATGGGATGCACTGAGGCACATCCCCAAGGCACACGCTGATGCTGCCGGGGCACGGGCGGACGGGCGGCATCGGCTGCTCTGCTCCTCCTGCGGCTCCTCTCCGACCACGGCTTACTCTGCCGGCATCATGGTCAGAGAAAGCGGGACTGACTTACTGCCTTCCGACTGTTTTCTTTTTTAATTATTAATTTTGTGTTGACAAGGAAAGTACAATTTTGTAACCAAGTAATCAACCTTCTTTTTTCTTTTTTTTTTTATTTTTTTCTAATCAAGTAAAACCGCAGTATTTTCATTGAGCAAATACGCGTTCATTTTTATCCTACAATTCCACGGCGATGTAGTGCTGGCTGTGCTGGCGCTCTGTGAAGGATGACAGCGGTGTGAATCTCCAGCTTCTATGTCCCAGCATGATACCCTAGCATGGGTGCTGTGCCGTTATTCCCATTACACAGTAATATTATGGTTTTCAAATAAAATGCTTACACAGAAAACTAGTTGCTCCCTAGGGGATGTGAATGTATGATGAGAGAAACTTTCAAGAGGAGGAGAAGAGTGCTGTTTTGATGAACTCAAGTGCGGCACTTGTGAGTGTGTAATAGTGCCTGGTTTGATTCTGCATTTGTACATGACGTTGAAAAGAGAGCAGAGCTTTCACCCTGAAACTGTTCAGCCACCGCAGGAACTTGGTTTCCTCCAAGTTCTGCTTTGTCAGGCGCTACGAAGCAAAGTCTGCTCCTGTAATGCAGAAAAACAAGCACAGAAAATCTCGGTTGGCATAATTATCATCAAAGCCCTGTGTATCTGGCTTTGCTGCATTCCAGCTGGAGGGAAATAAAAATGGGGAGTTTTGTTTAAAATGCACGTCACGCATGTAGCATGGAGGGAACGTGCCTAAACAGAAACTGGGAGAAAAAACCCTCACGCACACGTCTTCTGGGGAGGCTGGGCGGTGGTTTCAGCCTCGAACTCAGTAACTTTGATCCCATTCCATAAAAAAACATGAGAAACTCCGTGAGGCATCAAGATTACGGACCGAAGACCTGCAGGTGTAGGGCAGTTACTTTCTAAGTCATATAAATGTGGAGGCAGGACCACTGTCACTAAGTACGCTGTTGTCCAAAGCAACACAGGATTTCCAAATGGTTGTGGTATCAAAGCTGCAGGCAAAATGCAAGACCTCCATAGAAATCTGGGACTAAAATACATTCCTCACTGTGTGACAGAACAAATTCCAATTTCTGGTTAAGCCAGGATGAGTTTGGTTTTTTACATTCATGAATTCAATGCAGGCAGAATCCCCAAATTACTATGCTATTTCCCAGGAACTAGCAGCCACTCCACTTGGGGAAAAAAAAAAAAACAAACAAAAAACAAAAAAACATTTCAGTTGGATTAGATGATAAGATTTCCATCTGGAATTGTGATTATTTTGTCTTTATTTAAGAGGCCAAATGATAATTTTCTCCTTACTTGAGAAGAGAAAAGGCCAGTAATTTCCACAGCTCTCTCAAAGTATCTTTCACTTTACCTCCTGATTGGAAATGCCATTCCCCGATCGAGCAGATGATTTTAATGTTGGGGTTGGATTTTGAAAGGCAACGGTCCAATCACTGGATCCACACGGCATCTGGGTAGGAGTCAGAGCAAGTGGAGGACTACAGCAGAGTAATTTAATAGGCTTAATAGCATGATTATTTTTATATCATATTACATAATGCTTATTTATTTATAGGCAATTTAAGATCATGAAGTCATGTTTAATACAAAATCTGCTACTTCAGCTCTACCAAAATACATCATCTTTTGTTTATATAGGTATACATGGTGGACACATGGATGCCTTACTCCAGGGAAAGGAAACCTCCCACTGTGTCTGATTTGTGATAAAACATTCAACAGTTCATTAACGTGTTTAATGTTGCAGTTTAGAAAACGAAATGTCGCTAATCAGATAGGTCAGGGACTGTTTGGAGCACAATATTGTAACAATCACACTTATTTTTCTTGTGGGTACTATAAGACCAGTGGTTAAAGACACTTGGGAAACATTGTTTAGCAGTGGATTTCAGTGAAATACCAGTTTATCTATCTACATGGACTCCCCAAATTTTGGCTTCCTCTGCTGAAAGGGCACTATAGCCAAACGGATACATCCTGGAAGCGTAATTGCCAAGTTTTGAACAAGTCCAAGGTGTGAGTATGCCATCAGAACTTTGAGGACTTTTCTATACCATCTTCAAGTCTTCTAAAGCTGAAAGGTTTTCTTGAGCAAGTATTTTTATAACGTGTTAACAATTACGAAGATACCAATCAGCATGAAGAACCAACCTTTCTCACAGCGATATAATTCATCTCCATCCTTACTTTGGATGGAATTTTTAGACAAATCTGTATTCAAAATAGTCTCCATCATCTTTTTTGATAATTATGCCTGCAAAAAAATCTCTTTGAATCCCAAAATCTGCCATGGCTGTGAATATTCGCTAATCCTTTAGACTTTTGTAGACTACAGTGGAAAAGTGTTGCCGACCCTGACATTAAGTCCTGACCGTGCTTCTGCGGGCTGTGCTGTGACTCCATGGATGGAGTAAAGGAATTCAGAAGTGGTAAAACAGGGAGTATTTCCATATCTTGTCTTCTTGGATTATGCCCATGAGGAACACGGGGGTTTGTGGCTTCAGTAGCTTTAACTTCTACCTGCAAATGAACAGGAAGACTTGCTCGGAAGCAAGTGTTTATTAAGAGGACCCCAAGTAACACCTATACGCCCACAGTACCATCAGCTTGGCTAGCTGCAGTACAATCTGGTCCCCAAATTGCTGTGCTGAAAAGAAGAACTCGGGTGGCATCGCCGTGCGCCCATTCTGCCTTCGAGGTGTGAGCAGAGCCGGCTCCGAGGGCTGGCTTTGGCTGCGCTCACAGCACCGCTGTTGCCTAAACACGTGGCAGGGGGGAAACATTAAAAAAGGCAATGTTTAATCCACTGTCAAATATTAATATGGAAAAGCTTACTCCTTTCTTTTGACAGAAAAATGTCTTTCTCCTGCCAGCAGTTCCCCCGGCTCTGCATGGATTCATCCCAGCGTCACTGAAACGCCGCTGGCAGTCGGCATAGACGCACAAATTGCATGTAGGTCAGGCCACAGTCTAGGCTAAAAGTAAAAGAAAGAGAAGACTTTCCAGTTCTATATAATTCAGCACGTTACATGTAGCAAACATGGAGAAAATGGAGGAAAAAAGAAAAGGAGCATCTCTGAAGTCATCACGACCCAAGACGACCTCTACGGTCTACCTTTGTACATCACAGCAATGAAAAGTCCCCTAAAGTGGGGGATGACATGGGGGGGACCAATGACAAGAAGTTCCCTTGAAGGTGAATCCTAACGCATCAGCCACCAGGAGTCTGGCGTTATGTCTCAAAAAGGGCTTTTACTTTGCAGGTGGCTCCTGCGCCTTCCTCCATAGGTCACGGCGGAGATTACGTTTCAGGTCAGCAGCCTAATGAGGAGTCGCCCTGCCAGGTGAAGGAATGCCAGATGGCTTTTTTTCCCTACTTAACACATTATGAAAGCTGAAAGAAACCGAATTTGGAGCTGTCTTGGATTGTTGAGAGTTCATGGGGTAAACAGGACTAAAAGTGCAACGCAGTTTGCGAACGAACGCTAGCAGGATTAGTTTTGTACCAAGCAATATTGTTTTTCGGCTCTTTTAACAGATTCTGACAGTTATTGTTGAGCATAGCTTGGCAGCATATAAAAAGATCTGTTCTCTAAACAAGACCCCACTTAATTGTTTACCAGCACCTCCTTTTCTGTTTAACGTAAGTAGAGGCAGCTTCCACATTTGTTCTGCCAAAGGAAGAAGGTACTGAAGTAAGTCTGATGGGGTAGGCTGGCCTCCCAGATACTTCCAGGGAAACCGGTCGCTCACATACTGGACGATCCTTGCTCTGTAGATATATTGTGATCAAAGGGCTACGAATCTGGCGCAGAGGTGCTGCACGTTGTGGCTGCGGGAAGAACTACCTAAAGCTTGAAAGTGAGAAGAAACCAAGCTGGGGAGGATCAGGGATGTATTTTTGAGACTGCCTTGAGTTCAGCTGGCAAATGCCTGGCAAAAGTATTAGCGTCCAAGAGACTTAAAAATTTAGACACCGTTATTATTTTTTAGAAATTTTGCCAAGGCTTTTTTGGGGGCTCATTCTGTCTGTCCGTGAGTCTGTCCGTCTGTTTCCCTTGCTTTCTCTTTTTGAGTGGGGGGTTGAGCGGCTGGCGAAGGGATAGACTCCAGATGTCAAGGGGAAAAAAAAAAAAAAAAAAAAAAAGGAAAAAAAACCTCCCAGAACTGATCCCAACAGAGAATGTTCTGAATCAATGGACTCCACAGTCCACCAGGCCGCGGAGCCCAGCTCCGTTTAACAAAGGCATTGTCTGTGCCAGCAGCGGTGCTGCCTCCTGACTGTATTTGCACTACAAGCTTGTTCATATTCAGAGGAAGTGCCCTGGGTCGGTGCGTGCTCAGCTAGGTAACCCCAAGGTCAGGTTTAATTGCTCTAAAAGGTGGCACATGGCAATGAATGAGCTCTAATGATTTAGATAGTATCTATTTCACATCAAGAAGTTTCCACTCTGAACAGACCTAAGCGAAAGTAATCTGAAAATTAGGGAAAATAAAAACCATGCCCACAATGACCTAAATACCTATTTCCTTGAATTTTATGCCCTAAATAACCTCATTCCTGGGAAGTTTAATTTTTCCCTTCTGCTAAATATACAATTGCCTGGGAGAAATGTTTGGTCATAATCAAGCTTTTTAAAGCTGCAACTGTTAAAATATTATTGTTCTACTAAGAATTTTGGAGGGGAAAGCAGCCAGTATAGAGGGAGGGAGGGAGGGAGTGAATATCCCCGGGCTGTCAGAGCTGATGTCCATGGGAAATCTACTCGGGCCGTACTGCTTTCACGTTTTTATATATGTGTATGTTTATATAACATTTTAATATTTAAAAATTATAACTTATTTAAATATTATGTATTGTTTATATACTTACATATATGTATATGCGCTTATATACACACATGGTGTATATATGTTATATACACATATATATGTCATATAACACACGTGGTGTTACATACGTTTAGGTATGAGACATTTAATATCCTTCGTTTCACCTCCTGCTTTCACAGATAAATAAGGATTTACCTTCTCAGAGAAAAGTGTGATTCTTTCTCAGCCTCATTCCTCAGAGGAAGAGTGAAAAAAACCCAAAGGAGAAGCCAACGTGGGCGTGCGGACGGTGCCGCTGTGCTGGGCTGCAGCCGAGTCAGGGCTGGCACAAGGTCCCCACCAGCTGCGCTGCGCTCGCGCCCGCGCGGCTCGGAGCCGTCATCGTCCTCGTGCTGTTGGTCTCTGCACGCTTGGTCAGGCTTCTCCAGGTAAACCCGTGACGATGTTCAACCGAACATTGGAGCCTGACGCTTTGGGACTTTCTGTGCCCTGAGTAACCGTGCGGTGCCGACGTTTGCGCTGGGAAATCCCGGGCAGAAACATGTTACCCCTCCAGTGGGGCGTACAGCCTTACACCCTTAAGCGAGGAGTTTGTGGGATTTGGTTTGCTTGCAATTAACATACTGTTTGGAAAAGCTAGCGATTTCTTTATGACCTTGAGCCATCAAAGACTAAGTATGCAATTAGTTCTAGCTGCAGCGAGACATTTAAAGTCGAGCATGTGTTTCAGTGCTTTGATAAATCAGGGCATAGCAGAAACAAATCTGAAAATAAAAAATATACAGAAAGTTGAGGGGAAAACCATTTGAGCTTGCAACCATGCCATTTTTTACAGGATACTCACGTTACGCAGCTCTTTTGCTTGATGACAGTCCTGTGCACTGCAGCGATGTGACTGCCTGTGCGTGGATAGAGCTAAATAGGTGAAGGCTCTGCCTCATTTTAACCCTGGCAGAGTCCAGGTTGCATTAATCCCCTGTTGTGCTCAGCCCAGAGCTATGTAATTCAGCGTACGGGAAGCTGAAGGGCTTTGATGAAGCAGAAATATGATCTTGTGTTGCCTTCAGGTACAGATGGAACTGTGTCTAGTTTAAATTTTAATATCAATTTCAACAGAGGAAAATTATAACCATGAAGATGCTTGTAACCTTACAACGATTACAACCACAGAGGTGGTTATAACCATACAACCATTATAACCATAAATGGCCTTAGGAGTACAAACAGTACTTTAGAATTTTTCTAAGAGAATTTCATGGCTATTCATCTACAAATTAATAGGATTTAGACTTTCTACACTTTGTCCAGAAGTCCCAGCTGCGGGGAAGAAGGTGATAATGGTTTATGTGCTAAAGACCTTGCAAGTCTCCATGGGGACACTGAAGATCAAGAAATGGAAAACGCACACAGCATTTTGGCTGGCTTCAGGGGGAAGAAAAAAGGAATTACACAGGGATCAAACATATGCACAGAAACGTGCTGGGTGCATGATGGGAAACCAAGACAACCCACTTACTTCAGTGACAATTAATTTTCTTACAGTCTTTTGTCACGTTGAATTTTTCACTAGTTGCTATTCCTTCTCACCTGTGTGATGTCTTGGTGTTGTTTTTTATTGCTTTATGGTAGCCCCTTCCTTCAGCTGGTTCTGGGGCGGCCGGGCAGCGGGTCGGGATCTGGCACGGCACGGCCACAGGTCTGTGGCAGCAGCAGCCACTGGGGTCCAAGCTCTTACAGCCTCCCACTGCTTCGGGGAAAGAAAAACGAACACAACGCCAATGGGTGGAAGACACTGTCTTGTCTTTACAAAAAGAAAGAGAAATTTAGGGGACAATTTAGGGGACAGAGAGACAAATGCCCTTGTCTGTCTGAAATTACACTCCTGTGCCTGGATGTCTGTCCTACAGCCTGTGGACCAGTGGTCCCTAAGTAGGGAGGATGCTGCCGGTGTGCACGGTGCAAACCTTGGACACAAAGGAGTGGAAGACGGGGCCACTCAACCACCCTTCTACGTTAAAATGTCCCTTTCTTTCTTCCTCTGTTGCCGTCTAGGCATCTTGTTGCAAAACATGGACATTTTAAACTATAATTTACCTTTTCTGAGTTATTGATCCTGATTGTGCCTGAGATTTGGGAGTTTCCCAAATACAATAAGTGTGTTTACATGCAGTAGTCAGAGAGGAAATTACATGTGAAAGCACTCAATAAGGAGACGGTATTTTGTTGCAATTATACATAAGCCTTGTGTTTACATGGGGTTTTTAAGGAGAATTCAAAGCATATCTCCTTTTTGTGATGCATCAACAAGCATATCAAATGATTGTTCAAAAAGCTTGTGCTTTTTGCAAAAATAGAAACCAAATGGCTGAGTAATTTCCAACAGAAAAAAAAACCTGCTATAGCAATTCCATGGTCTATTTAAAACTCCTTTATAAAACCTTTTAAATAATAAAACTCTACACTCCCAATTAAAAAAACCTACTGGCTCTGTTGGTTTCGCGTTTCTAAACATTATACGTTGTAGAACCATTATATGAACCACATATTTTTTCCCCCTCCGAAGATCGCATGTTCCACTCCTTCTCTTCTGCAGTTGCTCCTCCAGCCTGACCCTTTCCCTGAGGTGGTTACGGTCTCACGGGGCACCCCACGTCCCATGTCCTTGGCACTGCTGCAGAAGTGACCGGGTGCCTTTGAAACCATTTTCTTTCACGGCACTTGAGCCGCGCGGTGTTGAGGACATGCTGATGGTCAGTGGCCAAGTCTCCCGCCCCCGGCTGAGCTGGTGCCTCTCGTAGACGGTGCCATGCGGGAGCGCTCCTTCGGAACCCAAAACGCAACTGCTGAAAACCCTTACTCTGACCTGCTTGTGCTGCCTGCTGCAGGCGGCTTCCCTGAACCTGACGGGAGCATGCACGGGAACAACTGCCCAGTAGAGAGATGGGGAAAAAAAAGGGAGAGGAGAGGAGAGGAGAGGAGGAGAAGAGAAGAGAAGAGAAGAGAAGAGAAGAGAAGAGAAGAGAAGAGAAGAGAAGAGAAGAGAAGAGAAGAGAAGAGAAGAGAAGAGAAGAGAAGAGAAGAGAAGAGAAGAGAAGAGAAGAGAAGAGAAGAGAAGAGAAGAGAAGAGAAGAGAAGAGAAGAGAAGAGAAGAGAAGAGAAGAGAAGAGAAGAGAAGAGAAGAGAAGAGAAGAGAAGAGAAGAGAAGAGAAGAGAAGAGAAGAGAAGAGAAGAGAAGAGAAGAGAAGAGAAGAGAAGAGAAGAGAAGAGAAGAGAAGAGAAGAGAAGAGAAGAGAAGAGAAGAGAAGAGAAGAGAAGAGAAGAGAAGAGAAGAGAAGAGAAGAGAAGAGAAGAGAAGAGAAGAGAAGAGAAGAGAAGAGAAGAGAAGAGAAGAGAAGAGAAGAGAAGAGAAGAGAAGAGAGAAGAAAAAGGAAAAACAAGACATGGAGGTTGCAAACCTTCAGCTAAGCAGGAAAGGTCTCCTTTGGGAAGGGGTGATTGCAGAATGGAGTCTGATGCCAAAGCCATTTAGAGGACCTTTTTTTTTTTTGCTTTATATTTCTTTAATGGAGAAATACAACCTCTCGCGGCCGCGGGTTCCCACAGCACTGCTGCGGTTCCCCTTGTCTGTACAGCCCAAGGCAAGAGCGCTGAGCGCGGGGGTTGTGCCGCGCGCGTGCAGGGAGCGCAGTGCGCGGAGCACGTGTTTGCCTGTGAGCGACGGGATGCATTAATGCCTTCTAGTTAAAATCTCCTTTGCCACATGAACTGCCTTTTTCATGGCCATCAAGAATGCTTTTTCAAGCACCACACCTGAACCTCAGCTAGTCATGGGCTACATTCAAAGGACGCGTCTCACCTCTAGGTTCATCTTACAGAGGTCCCTTAAAAACAGTTCTGTTTTCCCGTAACAGAAGAGTCTGGTAATTTAGCCTCAAAACAAACAACTTAAACGCAACTCAGACTAAACCCATGATCTGCGCGCTGCCATTTCAGCGGCAGGCCAGCTAACACCAGGCGCAGCCGGGCGGATGGACGGCTAACCCTCTCGTTCCGTAAGCAGGGTACGCGGCGTTGCGCGGCGGCACGGCACCTCTGCCTCTGAA
>NW_010540954.1:0-268 GCF_000687285.1 Phaethon lepturus
GGAGAAACTGGTGGCTCATGGCTTATACAGGCGTGTTCTTTGCTGAATAAAGAACTGGCTGGATGGCTGAGCCAGGAGAGTTGTGGTGAACGGTGTTAAATCCGGCTGGCGGCTGGTCACAAGTGGTGTTCCCCAGGGCTTGGTTCTGGGGCCAGTCTTATTCAATATCTTTACTGATGGTCTGGATGAGGGAATCGAGTGCTCCCTCAGTAAGTTTGCAGATGACACCAAGCTGGGTGGGAGTGTTGATCTGCTGGAGGGTAGGAGG
>NW_010540954.1:382-17362 GCF_000687285.1 Phaethon lepturus
ACCGCTACAGGCTTGGGGAGGAGTGGCTGGAGAGCTGCCCAGCAGAAAAGGACTTGGGGGTGCTGGTTGACAGCCGGCTGAATATGAGCCATCAGTGTGCCCAGGTGGCCAAGAAGGCCAACAGCGTCCTGGCCTGTATCAGAAATAGTATCAGAAATGGTGTGGCCAGCAGGAGTAGGGAAGTGGTTGTATGCCGATAGTCGGCATGGGTGAGCCTGCACCTCAAATAGTTCAGTTTTGGGCCCCTCGCTACAAGAAGGATGTTGAGGCACTTGAACGTGTCCAAAGAAGGGCAATGAAAGTGGTGAGGGGTCTGGAGCACAAGTCTTATGAGGAGCAGCTGAGGGAACTGGGGTTGTTCAGTCTGGAGAAGAGGAGGCTGAGGGGAGACCTCATTGCTCTCTACAACTACCTGAAAGGGGGTTGTGATGAGGTGGGTGTTGGTCTCTTCTCCCAAGTAACCCAAGTGATAGAACAAGAGCAAATGGCCTCAAGTTGCACCAAGGGAGGTTTAGACTAGATATTAGGAAAAATGTCTTCACTGAGAGAGTGGACAAGCATTGGAACAGGCTGCCCAGGGATGTGGTGGAGTCACCATCACTGGAAGCATTCAAAAAACGTGTAGACGTGGCACTTGAGGACATGCATTTAGTAGGCATGGTGGTGTTGGGTTGATGGTTGGACTTGCTGATTTTAAAGGTCTTTTCCAACCTTAATCATTCTGTGATTCTGTGACTTCGCAACAGTGAATGTAGTTTTGGAAAGTGTGGAATAGAATTATGATTTTTCAGGGGAATCTAGGAAAGATTTGGGACACATTCTGGTACTACGTAAATGTCTTACAGTACTGGCCTGATACATTTGGCTTTGTGTTTGGAATAATAAAAACTTTGGAAGAAAGACCCATATTAACTCTTTGTAAATCCTCATGGGGTGTGGAGTGGGTGCTTCCCACTGCCTTTGTGTCTTGAAGGAGTGAGAATCACTGGTTTCATGCTACCAACCTTTTTTATTGTATTGGATTCTCCTAGCATGTGTTGAATATGTATAAAGTTCATGCATTTCCATATTTACAACACGTGATACACTAGAAAACACATGCTAAGGAATTAAAATAGATTTGTCCACCTGGCCTGTTGTTGCTTCTGAAACATCTGTTCTTGTGTTTTGCATTTGTTTATTGTTTCTGGCTTGAAAAAAATACTCCTGGATTCACGTTGGTTCCTAACTCTTAACTTTAAACTGATGTTTTCAGCCTAAGAAACAAAGTTTAACACACAGTTATGGTTGAACAGTATAGTATGTATATGTTCTTGAGATGTGACCCACAGGTACCATATTGCCTCTCTCCAACTGGTGTAAGTGCTTAGCATGTTGGTTGGTAGTAAGGAAATTTTCAAAAACTGTACAAAATTTGACATAAACTAAGTCCTCTGCAAATCTTCAGCATTATTTTGGAAACTTTATCTTTTTTTCCCCCAGAAATAACAAGAAGAGCCACGCAGAAGAGCTGGCATCTCTAGAGCAAGACTTGAAGACAGAAAATAAGAAGAGGTAGGATAAAGTAGAAAATATGCATTGTATCTTTAAAACAAAGCAGCAGCTTAATGAATTACTGCACCTTGTTGCTGCTATTATATCAGAGATATAAACCCAAAGCATCACTATATAAATATTCAGCGATATAATGGCAAATAAAAGGGCATTTCGTCAAACATACCCACGGTTTCATTTGAATAGTATTGCTATACTGCCAAATGGTAAGAACCACTGAACTTACCATGTAAGTGGCATTTAATCATTATGACAGTAAATGTTCTACTTTAATTTATAAGCTATTTGGGATTTTTCCAGGATATGGACACTTATATAATCTGTAAAACTATTTGTTTCTTTAATATTATTTTAATTAATTTAAATTAATGCTCATTAGTAGCTGGTCATGCACCTTTGAGGTCAATGTGAACTTTGCCATTGAATTCAATGTGAAAAAAAAAGGTCTCAGTTCCCTGCAGTATCAAGCACCCATAGCTCCAGCTAGGGAGTATGGGAGCTTTGTGTGCTGAGCACCTTTTTAAATCAGGTCATCAGACTGGTGGGATCTGGGGTTCCAGCTGTTATACAGATAAACCGTTTGCCAGAGTCAGTAAAAATGGTATATCCTTGTATTTTCAGGTTAATCTTTCTTCCTTGATCTTATGTATTTTTCATTACTTTAGCAGTGTCTTCTGCTGAAACTATTTTTGGAAAACCATTAGAGACAATTGTGAGGAGCATGTTACACAAAGGTCACAAAAAGACTAAGGGTTATTTTATGTATATTCAGAGTATCTGCCATGAAGTAGTTTGCATCATTCTTCATATATGCACACATGTCTACCCACAGTGGTGTGAGATACCTATAGAAAATGCCTTGAGTTGGATAAATCTAAGTGAATGATTGTAGCTGGAGTTAAAGTGAGAGTGATATAAAGATTTCCTGCTAGTTTTGAATTTCTAAGCAACTGATAGATTTTAATTGAAGCTTCTGGAGGTCTGCTCGTTTGTCTAAGATCAGTTTTGTGTATCTGGTTCTTGAGGTGTTATCACTCCACACCAATATGGAGATACCTTCTCTTCAGAGTATTGGGACCTATGTACTTGATAGGGGTTTTTTTCTTCCATTAATGCCTCCTTGAATGTGATCCTGATGGGATTTATACCTATTATTGGCAAGAAAAAACGTGGATTCAAGAAAGTGCTTAGCCCCCTGGAGCTGATAGGATACTCTCCAAAATAAACCCATTATCTGTTCAGCTACTTCAGACTAACTCTGCAGCTCTGACTTCTCATTTGATTGTTCTGCCACATAAGATGCAAAGAGATCTGGAGATTTCTTAGTCATCTAGTTCAGTCTGGTTCTCCCCTCAGTATTACATCATAACTTTGTCCTCAGAAAATAATCATACTCAATCCAAAAACCTGTTGTTGCTTTCCCCCCTTACTGTCATTAAGGTGTCACTCTAGAACCTTATTCTTTTGATGGCTAACAGTGGTTTTTTTTATGACTTCCAGTCTGCATTTTCACATAGACAACTAGTGTCTTTTTGGTTTTGTATCAGTGTTGTTTTTTATCCTTTTCACAGTTTACAAACCCTAGGGTTTTATGAACATGAAATCTTGTCCCTTCCAATTTGCTAAGCTAAATTAACCAAATTATTTGGTCCAGACTTATACTAACTAATTTTAGGCACATAACGGAGGCACTTAAGTGAGACTAGTCACCTTAAGACTCCTCCTTCAAGTTCAGTACAGAGAGGCTCTTTAAAAGGTTTTTGTCTTTTCATGCATCTTTCCTAGATTTTGTCAGGATCCTAGACTTCTATCCAAATAATTTTGATTGTAGTCCTGAAGTTATAGGGTATATGGTTGAGTCTTACAATCACTTAAATTAGGCTTGCAGTGCTTCATATAATGTTGTCACCCTTTTCTGTTTTTTCTCCCAATTTCAATTTATTTCTGCTTATGTGTCTGTCACCAGAGTAATGCTTCAGTGGAAGCTATTGTACTTAGCAAAGCAGAGAAAACTCTTTTTCTCAGAGGAGGAGAATATAAACAGAAAAGTTAATGAAAGAATAGATGCTGGCAAAAAAAGGCATGCTGAACTACTTCTGGAGGTATGTTAAACAGCAGGTATTATAACCCATTACATCCAGTGTTATGATGCGCTCATGCTGTACATACTCAGTGTAAACTAACACCTAAGTAAGTAAACTCCAAGGGCCAATTCTTTGTAAGCTGTTAAACATGATATCAGGTCTAAAGATCTTCAGTGTCTAAAAAGTTAAATACCTCCATTCTTGCAGATATTCAAAAGCCATTTGAACATGGTCCTGGGCAACTTGCTCTAGGTGGCCCTGCTTGGGCATGGAGGTTAGACAAGATGACCTCCAGACATCCCTTCCAACCTCAACCATTCTGTGATCTGACCTTAACTCCTACTAAAAACAATTTAAAAACAATTATTTATCTTAGCAGGTGTTTGTGTTTTAAATGCAGATTGCTCTGATTTTGCTCTAATTGCTTATTTCCGAGTGGTCCAAGTAGACATTATGTATTTCGGAAATCACTGACCTTTATTTTGCTTTCCATCATGAGATTGAAGACCTTGAGAAAGAGCTTTTTCAGTCTGAAAACCAAATCAAAGCCCTGAATGAAGAGGCAAGTAAGAGGGAAAATGATTACAGGAATTATAATGAGGATTTTACAAACAAAATGAAATGTCTGGAGGTAAGTTTTTTGTTGCTCTTTTTATTAACCTTGGGAAGTTTTCTGATGGATGAATTAGCAGTGTTTGTTGCACTTCATTGCAGCTATGCTCATTGGAGCTATGCTTAAATGTGACTCATCTATCAGTAATTGTTTCAAGAAAGTTCTCTACTTTTTGGGTTGGTTTTGGGGTTTTTCTTATGCTTAAAAGCACTTAAGACCCTCAGATATATATATATGTATATGCGCATATATATATTCATGTACATACGGGCATCTCTGTCAAAAGAATGCAGTGAAGGTGTTTCTCAGAAGGGATGCCTCCCATTTTAAAATAAAAATATGTGCAGGACCAGATTCAGTCCTGAGATGCATCCAGTTTAGCTTTGTAGTGAGCCTCCCAATGTGTAACCTGATTGATAGATTAGCTCTATCCCAGATGAAACCAGGACACCTGTTAATGTAGAATTTGTTTCATCATTTTTGGGTAAAAAGGGCAACATTTGTGGAAATATGGCAGCTTGATTTTTAGATATGGGTCAAATTCTCCTCTGAATTATTGTTGTAAATCTATAGGAGTGACTGATGGTGTACAAGACATAACCCAAGGCTACTTAGTGTCAGTGTTCTTCAAAACACCGATGAGCTTTCTTTCCCAAAGAAAACAGGACATAAAAATACTGAATATCAACTATGCAGAGCTTTCAAAGATTTTGAGGGCTTCTCTGATCTTTGGTATATAGCATATGCTCTATTCCCAGGGAAATTGTCTGACACTTGGTCAACAGTCTGATTTGAGACAGGATAAATCAGGTGCCAGGAGTGTAGGAAATACCTTCTTTGTATGTCTGAAAGGTAGATTTACAGAAGGCCTTAAGGATCTGTCTCATTTTGCTGGTGGAGAGGTTATACTCCCATATCATGCAAAACAGTTATGGTCATGTAACTGCTCAAGCTTTCCTAAAAATCAGGGCTGAGACTATCACTCCTAAGTAAACAATTGTGCTGGATTAATTCTTATGCTCTTTCTGGCAGGTAAGCTATGCAGAATATACAAAAGAGATGCTAAATATACCTTGACACACTCTGTCTTTTCTTTAGTGTGTTCCGTTCCAAAAGAGTTTTTCCCTCATCTAATATAGTGCCGATGCAACTGTTATTAGAGGGTTGTCCTTTCCTTTGGTACCCTGGACAGAAAAAGTTGAAAAAAGTTGAAAAAGTAATTGTAGCTGTTTATTTTCATTCAGTGTCATACTCTAACATTTTCTCCTTTTTGAACTGTTTTTCTGCTTTGTTTTCATTTCCTACCATTTTGATGAAACAATTTAAGTTTCTTTTTTTCTTTCCCATTTCACTTTTGGAGCTTTCAGCATTTTCTTGCACTATTTCCACCTGCAAAATGATTCTGCCTGAATGCTGTTTCATGGAGGTGGTCTAGGTAAGGGGAATAAATTCCTTTTTAAGAGTCATGTCAGATCAGGTTGATTCTGCTCTGTCTGGAGCATGACGGTGATGCATGATACCAAAGTAGTCCATAGAAATGAGACTCAGATCACCTTTCTTTCTCCACTTTCTTCACATACTTGTTTCTGTCAAAAGAGCCATCTTGTCTGTTCTCCATGTTTTCAAATTTTTTCATTATTTTACCCATCCCTCTGCTACAGTCCTTAAAAATACAGCTCCTCTGCATATCCAAACATCTATACTTTGAGGTTTTCTGCTATTTCTCATCTTTGATCACAAGAGTGGATATGACTTCCCCGACTTCAGAGTCTGAGGGAACAAAAACATGTAGTGCAGCATTTGACATTAATGTCCTGTAAAGAAGTGAGTTTAGAGTCCTAAACTTTTCACATCCTGGGCCCAGTTTCATTTCTTTATATGGCTTTATTTCTTGCGTATCATCTTGTCTCTCTCTTAACATTGTTCTTCAAGTCTCCCAATCTATAGAGGTTGTTCCTGTTGTCCCTTTCTGTGTTTTTACCTATTGCAGCAAAAGAGAAGACATGTATTTTTCCACTGAAAAGTCATTTAACTTTGACTTGTGTTCCTTTTTCTCTAACCAAGATGAGATCCACTATGCTGAGATGCACATATATTGAATTGGACTTTTTTTTGTCTCTAAAACCAAAGGTCAGATTTTATTAAAGCTAAGGAGTGAGATAGAGAAAGATTAAAATGTACAGATTTGTAATGGTATTTAGGTGGTGATCTGCTTAGTCATTGAGAGCGAATAGTTCTTCTTCCCCATGTTGACATAACAGAGTGCAAAGATTCCCAGGCTGGTAAGTCTGTGCAGCCCTGTATATAGGGGTACAGCTCAGATCCAGGAGCATTGTAGTTAGTTACATTTGTATTAAACAAATATTAGTATGACTAAAAAAATATGCATATAGCTGGGCATGGAACAATAACATGAGACAGGTCAAGCCACAGAATGACATGCTGATAGTAAAGGACATGTGGAATAACGTGAAAGCCTTCTATATTTGTGGTAAGGCAAAGAAATATTGAACTTTGTTTTGCTTCACTGGTGGGTCAGCAGAATGAAATGTCTAATATACTAATGGTAGCATCAGAAAAGTAACATCTCAGGGAAGGAACCACTTAGCAAGCGTACCTAGAGAACTCAGATGCCTTCAGATCATCTGAGCCTAATGAAATTCACCTTCAGGTAACTAAGTTGCTGAAGCCATTTCAGAGCTATTCATGATTATATTTAAGTGCACATCAAGAACAAGCGAGTGAAGCTCAAATCAGCTTCAGTTCCCAAAATAGCCATACTGGGTAAGACACAAAGTTGGTCCTACCAGGATCCTGTCTTCTGCAGTGATCAATAGTCCTGCTTGGAAAAGTAATTTAAGACTAGTCAAATATAGAAGGACCCTTTTTCTCTATAATTTATCAGAAAAAAATGAAGTGTCAGGAACTTCTTTGGATGGAGCTGGTATCTGCATTTAATAGCTTTTGATGGAATTTTATGCTATGCTGGATCTTCAGTGAAATATTCTCCTATCATTGATTGATTCTTTTGGCTCATGTATACATTTATCCTCCATAACAACCTATAATTTATTTAATAAGGACAAGAATTTTCTTTTGTTTTAAACCTGCTGTCTCAAAAGTTTATTGGCATCTTGCAGTTCTTGTGTTATGAGACACAGTGAATAACTGTTGTCTTCTCATCTTCTCCAGCAAAAATGTGTGATTTTTACACACCTTTATTGTGTATCTCTTCAGTTGTCTCTTTTCCAGGCTGAAGAATCCCAGGTACAAAAACAGATGGAAAATCATCCTAGATAACAGTTACCCATGCTTTACAGAATAACGGTCCCCGTTAGTTTGCGGGAGGTTTGCTCTCAGACTGGAATTAATCTGTAATTTCCTTCATTACTCAGTGATAGGATAAAGTGAATGCTTGTCGTATCTGCAGATGACAAACACGCTAAGAGTAGGAGCATGCTCTGCAGGGAAGAACTAGAATTCAGAATTATTTTAGCAAGTTGGAGAAGTAATTTTGGGGAAAAAGGTCATAATAAAAAAAATAATGTGTTTTTGCATTTAAGTAGAAACAGTTGACTGTACAAATCCATCATGGGGGAGGTGTTTAGGCAGTGATAAATTGGACTAAAGCTGACAAGTTGAACATAAGTCAACAAAAATTTGTAGTAATGAAAAAGGCAACTGTCAAACCAGCCTGTATAAAGAGGCAGATAGCCTGGCAAGGCTCATGATGTAAATTTTCCACTCTACCTGGTTTTGGTAGGATACAGCTAGAGTACAGTGTCTGGTATTGATCACATCATTTAAGGATGATGTAGATTATTTTGAGGTCCAAGAGGAGCTAAGTAAAGATGATCAGAAAAAAATGATGTGCAGCTTTTCCATTTAAAATGGGTAAATCTAACAGAAGACATGGTAGTAACTACCAAATAAAAATAGATAACAAGGTGATAAGCTTTCCCCCTTGTCTGCTTGTTGAGACAAGTAACAGGGAACAGAGTAGACTTAACTTAAGAAAAAGTTAGGCCCTAAGAAAGCATTGACAGCACAAATAGTAAAACCCTGAAATCAGTTGTCTGAGACATGGTATCTCTACCACTAGGGTTTTTAAGGACAAATCAAACATCTGTCATGGGTACTTAGGTCTAATTGATTCTGCTGTACAGCAGAGAGATGGACTAAGATGACCTTTTGGGATCACTTCCAGTATTCCTTTCTGGTTTGGTCCCCTCCCCCAGATATGTTGAATTATTTATGCATTAAATGCTGCTTAGATAGATTATTGATTAATATTTAGTTTCATTAAAGAATGACATCAAAACTGCAACTGAAAATCTACTTAAAAAAGAACAAGAATTAAACATAAGCAGGCTAACCTTGGAAGAAACCCAGAGAGAAACAGAACAGAAGTATGCAAAATACGAAGAACTGAGGAAATCATTTTTAGGTAAGTATTAAGTAGCTCTGCTACATAGTGGGACTTTCTCTTGCTGTTTCCAAAAACAGTGTGCCATAGCCCTTTGTCTGCCTATGGCTCAGGTGAGCTATGAAACAAGTCTAAATAGAGCTCTTTGGAGCTGGAATCTATAGACATGGCCATAACACAAATAAAAAGCATTTTTAAAAATTGCCAGACCAGTTAAACAGATCACTTTCTGATAGAACCTAGCTTTATTTATAGCAGCTTAATTCCAATGTTCAGTCATTACACTGTCTAAAAACCCTTTCTCTGCTTTGTAGCAAAGAAAGATGAAGAGGTACGAGTCAAAAGAGCCATTCAGGAGTCAATCAAAACTACTGGGAAGCTCAAGGAGGACATGGTAACAGCTTAAAACTTAGCTGTACTACTGCTACAAAGTTTCCAGCACCAGCTTATATCCTCCCAGTAAAGAACAAGCACCCATGGAGATGGGGACCAAGGAAGACAGGCTGGGGCTGAGGTCATACCTCCTCTCTGTGGCTGTGTTGCCATCTGGGCAATGCCTCAGACCTCAGCTCAGCCTGTAACCCAATATTTATATCAAGCTGCCCTTGTGCTTGATTTTTGCATTCCTTAGGCACATGAGCAGGCCAAAAAGAAGCTGGTGAACTATGGCCATTTGTGAACCTGTTTCTATTCAGATGCTTTCTACTGCTAGGGCAGGTATTTCTGCCACTTCAGCAACTCATATTTGAAAAATCTTTCTGTATCCTTGCTTTTTTACCTGTATTTCTCATTTCTGACTTCAGGCATTCAATCAGCACCAGCATGAGGAGAGAGAAGCTTGTATAGCTGTGGGGGTAGTTGCAGTGGCTCAAAATGCCTGAGACATGGTACCCCTACTGCTCCCAGACCATGTCCCTGCGGAGCTCGCAGTGACTCTGACAGCCACCCTCACACCTGCTACAGCTGATGGGCCTGGGTGCGGTAGCCACTGTGCATGTCAGACCTGCTGTGCCCGCACTGGCCACTTTTATGGTGCTTACACAACCGGTCCCAGTATGTACTGGAGCCATTTTCTTAGGGCTGCTGGGTATCAGGCAGCCTGGCCAGAGCTTGCTTCAGCTGTACATCGCAGGCAAACAATCAGATTGCTTTTGCCTTCTGTTTCTCTGACAGAACAAAACTTCTAGGTGGAAGAGAAACACAGTCATGCCTTCTGCTGAAGAATTACAGTGTCTTTAGTTACTGGAAGCATAAGACAAGCTGAATAAACTACATGAAAGGCTCTTATGAGGCTGGCCAGATAGCAGGATTTGTGCCCCAGTGGTCTGGTAATGGGCAAATCTCTCTGAGCTCCACAGAAGCCCCATCAACACAGAAATTGTCTCTGTTCAGAAAAGGGAGACCAGTTACTATATCAGAATAGGAATAGCACAACAAAGCAGTTGTGCACACCTGAGCCTCGAGTGACAGAAAAGTGATGCTCCTGTCGTTGGGTGACCCAGCAGGAAGGTGACTTCATGTCACAGCTGGCTCCTTGTGGACCATATGCAATTACTTCCCCGCTCTGTATCTCTCTCTCCTTGTTGGTAAGAGGGCATAGGCCTGTCTCAGATGGTACTTTGACTTTTTGAAATGAAAGGTGCCACATAACAAAACCTTTTTACTTTATTTAATTACAAAAATCCTATATAAAGATCAGTTAGCAGCTAAGAGTTTATTATTAACAGCTGGAGCTGAGGAACAAATTGCAGATCAAGCGTGATGCTGCAGTTGTCCAACTGAAAAACCATACAGAGACTATGAAGCTGCTAGAGCGAGACATCTATGAGATCAACAGGAAACTTGACATTGTGAACACTGAGAACTGCAGACTCAAACTAGTGAGTGTTGAAGCTTGACAGTGTTCCTTCTCAGTATGAAGTTAATTTTTCATTTCACAGAGAACTAGCTGTGGAAGATGATGAAACATAAACAGCACAGGTCAAACCTGGCCTTTTAAATGAATGTGTGGGGCTGTGTTTGATTTAGAAAGAAACAGAGGAATATCCAAGGGCAAGGCATTTCCCTGAGGCATAATCAATATCGTATGTCTGCTGCATTCAGTCAGGGATTATAGGAAAAGACCTTCCTGCCACATGAAGGGGGCTGCGATGAACATGAGACGTAGACTAGGCCTGTGCAATTTGGAATATATGCTTTTAAAATATGCTGTACACCTTTCAGGCCCCAGGCTATCAGCATAGTAGAACCTCCTTTGCTGTAAAACACATGAAGGATCCTAAAAGTGGTTTTGTTGGCCAGCTGTTACCAGGCTGCCATCTGGACCTGAACCCACATTTGTACAGCCATGTGGACTACATTTCTGAGACAATCTGAACCCTGTGCACTGTTTGCTGCCTGCAAGCACTGAGCTCTACTGCTGCAAGGGCGGGTGCCTGAATCTCTGTGGTAGTGCTGCAGATGCTAAGTACCAGCTACTCTGCAGCTCTGATTATACCCTTGTGGAAACAAAGGCCTCCCTCAGAAAGAAAACTCTTGGTTACACTACACAAACAGCCCTCTCCTCATGTTCAGTTCACTAACAGAAGATGAGAAGCTCTGATTTTTCTGATGCCCATATTGCACCGGGGAATGCTGCTTGTTGTGCCTGATCTGGGCCACCTAACCCATCTCAGCCAAACCTGGGACAGTACAAGCTGGGTACTGGTCGACCTGATCCAACGTGAGTAAGTCCATCCTATTTTGGGGGAGTGAGTGAGGAGTGTGCTGCTCCGGCTGTTCTCAGCATCCTCATCCATTTTATTTGGTAGCATAGATGTAGCTGGCTTGTGGTGATTTTGGCAACTGTTAAAATTTGTTCAACAAGGTGAAATGGATGTTGCTGTTGAAAGAAAGCGTGTCCACAGGAATACGTTGACCTTTGTATTTCTGTAAGCTAAAACTCAGTTTGTTCTTCCTGATCTCTTTAGAAACAGTGAAACTGGAAATTATTTAGAAGCATTTAGAAGAATTATTCAGTTGTAATTATTTTTTTCACAGTGCAATGCGCAGCTAAAAGAAGATATTTTTGCAATGAATTCTGAAGCAGAAAATCACAAGTCAGCAACAGTCAAAATCCTGAATGACCTAGCAGTGCTTCATGGTAACATGTTGACAATGACTTCAAAACAAAAAAGTGACAGTTTTAAAAGAGTGTATTTCAGTCCTTATGTCTTTTTTTGGCACAGCAGTCTAACACATTTTAACTGTTAACTTTGTTGTAGATCTTCTTCTGAAGGGCTGGTCAGAGGAGAGCTTTATTCAAAAGGTAAATTTCAGTTTTCTGTTGTATTGGTTTGCATAAATACATATCACTATGTAAAAAATAAAATTGCATTTTGCAAATAAGGCACTACAATCTTTGAATTCATACAGGGGCAAAGTATTAAACTTGTGTTTGTCTTAAAGTCCTGGCTACAAAAATAATTTTTCCAAATATTGTTCCTTTTGCTGGTCTTATATTCAAGCCTTTCTTAAACCTGTACCTAATAACATTCTTGCCATTCTACATTCATCTCATCAGCCTTGTAATATTTTTCCAGTTGGGGATGTCCTTCATTTTGAACAGGAATTAAACCAAACTATCATGCAAGAAAGTTTTTCACCAGTTATTCTGTTAGAAGGGCAAACTTTGTTTTTTTTTTTTATGCAAGGATTGGGTAGTTAATGAAAAACGTCCTGCAGAGCTAAAGGTCTGGTGGCCCGTGAAGCTGCAGGAAAACAAGATAAACAAAACAAGTTTCTTAACATTTTGTGAGGTTTTTTGGGTTTTGTTTTTTTTTGTCTTTTAAGAAAAAATAAATTCTACTCTGTGTCATTACAGGAATTTCTGGAGAATGAGCAGGAAATACTGAACGTAGTGACAGCTCTAACAACAAAAATTCAACAACGAGAGGAAAAGATTGGTGATATTAATAGCCAGCTACAAAATAAGCTGGAAGGACTGGATTCTCTGGTTGCCAAAAAATCTAGAATGGATGATCGCTGTAAGATACACTAACCTTTTTCTTTTCCCCAAATCCCAGAATACGTTAATTCTTAGCAGTTTGTGATACAATACGGCTGTACTAGTTGTGTTTTATCTGATCACCCTGCTGCAGATTGAGACCTAGTGGTACATTCATTAGAAGATCTAGGTACACTTTATAACATGGCTTGGATTTTATAATATTTAACTTCCACTTTCTAAAGTGTTGTGATAATAACAGTGAGGGGGCTGTAAAATAGTCTGAGCACCACTGATCTTTCCAGAACTTGGTTTGCTTTTCCCCAAAGGATAAATAAAGCTAACAGACCCCAGCTCCTGCAGCTTGTGGTTGGGTGGCTATCACTGTAGGACTATATGGTTAATTAATGCTTATGTTCTCTAGAATTTTACATGTGGGCAATATGTACTGCTGTTTCCACTTAGATGAACAATGTTCTATACTCTTGTCTTGGGGAGGCGTCATATTGCACAGGGGCCCTAAGCACATACAAATTACTTGCTTCAGAGCCTCCTTTTAACTCAAGTCCTATAGATATCTACTTTACTTGTTGATTCACAGAGGTCTCATTTGTAATGAGTCACAGGTTTGGTCACTGTATGACCATTGTCTTGTTATAGAATGTGTTTTTTATACACATCGAAGCTGAAAGGCTATGGCATACAGGCTCCTTTGAAATCATTGGGTCTAGGTAATGTGACAGGAAACTAGGGAGACGAACGATGAATTTACAGAGGAAGGGGCTGCCCCTGGAAGGAAGTCAGGTAGAGAGGGGAAGGATGGTGAACATACAGCCAAAGAGAATCCTGCTTCATCTGAAAGCCAGAGCCAGTATTACTTTCTGTGTGAAATGTGCAGGGTAGGTTTCTTCACAAGAAGCTGGCACAAAATCGTTGCTTGGTCATTCCAAACTGCATGTATTTATCTAGCTGTGTCTACCTTACTCTTTGGCTGCTGTTACTCTTTTTTTTTTAATGCTAGTGAGAGAAGGTTAAAGAGCTAAAAGAGTTTACTAATTTGTATTTTGCATTCCAGGTTTTGCTGAAGGAGAAAGCACTGGAGCCCAGCAGGACGGTCAGTATTTGGGGATGCCGTGCAAGGTTCATGGGGTTGCACTGCCTTCCTGTGAGTTCTGCTTCTAATACAGTCCCGCATTCTGCAGCCTTCAAAATTAACACATGATTCTGCAGACCTAGCAAAAGAGCTAACGTTACCTGGGAGTTGTTACTTTTTTTTTAAAAACAAGATATAGCCCAACATTTAAACCCGATACTTACAGTCCCTCCACAGAAATGCACATAAAAGTGTGCAGTCCTTAGTACTTTTCCTGCACGGTGCTGCGCTACTGCCTACTCTGCCTGTACTAATGGGACAGCTGTGCAAATGTAGGCACATGACTGTTTAGAACACTTTAAAGACAAATATGCCTATGACTCTGTCGGTTATGGAAATGGTATTTTAACATGAGTTTTAAAACCATACTTTTAGAACTGTCCTCTAGATTAGTATTTCTGCAACTTATATATTGCATGTTATGTTATAGACAGAATTTGATTTTCTTAAGGAGATCAATTATTTCCTTAATCTGTAAATAAAACCTTACTTCTGCATGCAAGACCTAGTTTGTTTCCATGCTATTTTTAGAAGTGGTGAACCTGTCAATTAGGGTTTTTTTCTGTGAAATGCCATCAGGAAAGGCATATGGGATGTAATGAAATCAAACCTTCCGTTGAGAAAGAGGAGAGCGACATCTCCAGGCAGCCCTACTCACATGACACCCCTCATCTGCTGACAGGATCTCCTTAGCAGGGTTGATAGATGATAGAATAAAAAAAGGCATTACCATCACACTTAAGTATGGAAATACAGTTATTTGCACTGTTACAGCCAACGATCCATAAAGCAGGCAGAGTTTAAGTTGAGAAGATCTTTCTCTTATTCTTCCCTCTGTGTTTAGACCCTCAGCACTGCTCTGCAACTTCTTCCAGGCCCTCTATAGCACTAAGTCACTGGTGCCTAATACCCAAAGGATATATCCTGCATATCTTCCTCGACAATTTAGAGAGAAGACTAGAGTCTGTCAGTGGGTATTTGGCTTTGGCAAGGCCAAAACCTCAATTCTGAACAGCCTCGGAAGTTTTAACAATTCTTATCAAGGTCTTCACATAAAGATTTTGATGAACATAAAGCAGAGGTAATGGTATCTCTTTAAGGAGATAAAGACGCTCCAGTTCTTTTTATTAAATCTGTGCTGCCTTTGTACCTCAGTCATGCCAGCAGTTTCTATTATTGCAGCAGTGCTACTGCAAAAGAAGAGAAGCCGCTCCTTTCTCAGATGCCAAAGCTCCTGTCTGACCACTGCTGTTGCTGCAGTAGGTAGGAGTACAGCTGCGGCCATGCTGCAGAGAGGTGGGCTGTTGGCACCACTGACAATCCGATAAGATGGACACAAAGCTCCCTCACAGGACAGAGCTTCAGCAACTGTGCTGGAAGGTGCAGAGAAGGTGGACGCTTCACAGGCTTACCCGCAGCAAGTGGTTTGCTGACAAAAAGTGTAGGCTATCAGGAAAAGAAAACCTTTAATTTGATCTTAGATGGAAATTTATAGTCAAGGTATAAGAAAATGAACTTAGGAGAAGGTTACTACTGTTTAATCAGCTCCAGGAAGAGGTCTCCATACATGTAGTACACAGAGCATAAACTATATATACTTTATAGAGAACTTTACAATGCATTTCCTCACCTTCTTCCTAGCAGAAAATGAAAGCCTCATGAGGAATAAATGAGATGATGTTCAACGTATTTTATTTTTTGATGGAAGGAAAATGAAAGTCTGTTTCCATGGGAGTATGTAATGAGAAAACCAAGCTCAATGTTATATGCAAGGTCTATTTGTTTTATTGAAAAACAGGCTCTATTGTTTTATTCAAACACCTAAAATATTGTGTTAGGAAATAAACATATACCAGCAAACTGCTGTACTAGGATGCGTCACAAGCTTTTTGTACAGATTCACAGTGATAAATAGATACAAAGACATTCCCTTCTATCTATATCAGATACTTACAAAGAATACAAAGTACAGCTTTTTAATAGAGGTGTTTCACCTAGAAGTCCTGTAGATAAATAACTTCTTTTAAAACAGAAGTTTCCAAAGCATTACAAGCACTAAAATTGCTTAATCCAGATCATTAGGACAGCATTGTTGGCACAGGCTCCTTTTAATGTCCATTTCCACCTTCTGAGAGTATGCGTGATGGCTCAGTGTACTTCGCTGTCAGTAGGTAGAAGAGGGCAGGTGCAGGTACCAAGGCAAGTAAGGGCAGGTCCTGCTCAAGCTTATCCAGTTTGGAAATGGAGATGATTCCATAGGCGTGAAGTAACCAGTGGCTGAAGAGGACAACAAGCCTTTTCTTCCTGACAAGAAGATCCTTGAAAGACTTGCAAAACAAACAAGGGATACTGTTAGCATTCAGCCTGTTCCCTGGTACCTGATGTTTAAGAGATGTTATAGGTTGTGCACAGAGACTGTACGAAGCCTCCAGGGTTTGAGCCCTTCCAGCATATAACACCATTTCTCAGTGCACCACAAGAGGGAAGCCTCACAGGAGCTTCCCCCAGCTAAGAGAAGTCATAAAGGAACAGGCTTAACTGCAGAATACACTACTGAGAAAAGGCAAGAGGCACAGTGATCTCTTCACATACAAGTATTTCATGAGTTTTAAGGTAGGAAACATGTTTACCTACCTCCACTTCAGAAGCAGACATGTACACAGCCAGTGTAACCAAAGACAACACCATTATGATGTATGGGAAAGCGTAATCTAAAGGCAAAGATTGAACACATGAGCAGGAAGAAGAATACATTAGATACATTTCAGCAGAGAGTTTTTCCATGTATTACTGAGGGCATGAAGTAAACTAAGCTATTATAGCCCGCCTCTTATCATCACATCAAACACACACAGCAGTAAGGGTCAGTCAAGTATGACTATTCAACACTTCCGTCTTAGGTTTTCAAATTTAGCTTTTGTCAAATGCAATTGATATGAGTATTTATAGGTGGAGTTACTGAACACTTAAATCACCAATCGAAAAAGAAAGATAATGAGAAAAGTAGTCAGGCTGAGCAGGGACTTTGTGGCACCTGTCCCCTTCGTGTGACAAGTACACTAGAAGTGAAGCCAAAAAATAGCTGATCTCCCCAAACTTGTACTTCAATCCATCTCTGAAATCAGACAAACTCTACCTTAGCAGAAAGTGGAATTAACTCCTGCT